>NW_024871218.1:565000-708361 GCF_019054845.1 Dipodomys spectabilis
CCTGCAGAGCGCTCCGGGAAGCAGCGGCAGACGGCACCCTCTCAACTCGAGCTGGTGCTTGCTCACAGTGTGGCCCTTCGCCGTCCCCTGGGTCACTCAGGTTCATAAAACCCGAGGCGGGTTGGTGTTTTTACATCCAATTTTATGGATGAAGACACAGAGGCTTCTGACGTCTCCAAGGTCACAGAGAAAACAGATTGGAAGTCGGGGCTCTAAACCCTGGAGCTGCATGGCAGGCCCGGTGCTCAGTCCCTCCCCGGGCCTCGGCTCCCCGTCTGGGCACGGGCTGCGGGCAGCTGTGGATCCTGGGTGTGAGGACCGTGTGTCCATACGCCATGAGCCCCAGAGAAGCCTCCGGGGGGGGCTCCACGCTGACGTCCCCCGACACCGAGGGGGGCGGGACGGGAGGCTTTTCTTGGGCGAGGACGTGGCTGTGGACGGGGAGCCGGCCTGGAATGCAGAGTGGCGCAGGCCCACTTTGCTCCACGGCCCAGGTCTCTTCCTGGCCAGTCACTGGGCGCATGCACAGACCGTGCCCAGGCCTGGCTTCCCAGCGAGAACTTTGGCACAGTGTGACAAGGTGCAGACTCGAGGAAACTGGCACTCAGCCTCCGCTCCGGGCTGAGAGCGCTGCCGGCGCGCGGCCATCCTCCGCGCTCTGTGGGCCCCGGTGGCCCTTGCGGAGACGCGCTTCGACTGCGGGACGGTCAGAGGGCAGAGCGGACAGTGCCCACCAGGGCGTGCAGAACGGTTCCACGCGAGTCTCACGGCCACCGTCCAGGTGCTGACCAGGACCACGAGGCCCGCGGGGGCCAGCCATTTGCCGGGCATCCGGCCATGCTGGCTTCGTGCAAGGCTCTTCGCTGTACCTCGCTGTGCAGCGCACTGAGCCCACGCACGCATGCGCGTGTGCACACACGGCAGGCTGGGGCAGCGCCCTGCCGGGGGACCGGGCCTGCGGCAGGGAGCCAGGCTGGCGTGGCGCTGTCCGTGCCGGCTGCGGGATGGACAGACGCTGGCGGGCATGGCTGCGGCTCCGTGCGGCTCGTCCCCTTGGTGTTCCCGGGGCCGGCTGTAATGAGATTGGACCTCTATTACCCGTTTTCATTCCATTAATGGCCCGGCTGTGCCAAAGGCCTGGGTTGGGACCTCATCATTACTTAATAAAATGTAAATCGGAGAGGAAGAAGAGACACACAAGGTTTGACACTAATAAGCTTACGGCGGGATCAGTTACCTCCATTCAAAGAGGGTCAGACTGGAGGGGGAAATGAAATAAGCTTGTAAAGATCAGTCTAGGTTTGGCTCCATCAGACCTAACCAATTTTGTTTAATAAGGTTTCAATTTGGCTGCCCTTGCCCCTCCCTCCTCTTCAAGCGAGGCTCTGTACAGATAAGACATTTTCGGCTGCCTAGTGCATTTAATCGCATCTCACACATAAAAGTCAAGCCCAGGGCTCTGAGGAGAGCACCCGGGACACAGCGCACCCAGGGGCCGGACTCAGCTCCCAGCACACACCACAGCACACCCAGGGGCCGGACCCAGCTCCCAGCACACACCACAGCACACCCAGGGGCCGGACCCAGCTCCCAGCACACACCACAGCACACCCAGGGGCCGGACTCAGCTCCCAGCACACACCACAGCACACCCAGGGGCCAGACCCAGCTCCCAGCACACACCACAGCGCACCCAGGGGCCAGACCCAGCTCCCAGCACACACAGCGTACCCAGGGGCCGGACCCAGCTCCCAGCACACACAGCGCACCCAGGGGCCGGACCCAGCTCCCAGCACACACCACAGCGCACCCAGGGGCTGGACCCAGCTCCCAGCACACACAGCGCACCCAGGGGCCAGACCCAGCTCCCAGCACACACAGCGCACCCAGGGGCCAGACCCAGCTCCCAGCACACACCACAGCGCACCCAGGGGCCGGACCCAGCTCCCAGCACACACCACAGCGCACCCAGGGGCCAGACCCAGCTCCCAGCACACACCACAGCGCACCCAGGGGCCGGACCCAGCTCCCAGCACACACAGCGTACCCAGGGGCCGGACCCAGCTCCCAGCACACACAGCACACCCAGGGGCCGGACCCAGCTCCCAGCACACACAGCGCACCCAGGGGCCGGACCCAGCTCCCAGCACACACAGCGCACCCAGGGGCCGGACCCAGCTCCCAGCACACACAGCGCACCCAGGGGCCGGACCCAGCTCCCAGCACACACAGCGCACCCAGGGGCCGGACCCAGCTCCCAGCACACACAGTGCACCCAGGGGCCGGACCCAGCTCCCAGCACACACAGCGCACCCAGGGGTCGGACCCAGCTCCCAGCACACACAGCGTACCCAGGGGCCGGACCCAGCTCCCAGCACACACAGCGCACCCAGGGGCCGGACCCAGCTCCCAGCACACACAGCGTACCCAGGGGCCGGACCCCAGCTCCAAGCACACACAGCGCACCCAGGGGCCGGACCCAGCTCCCAGCACACACCACAGCGCACCCAGGGGCCGGACCCAGCTCCCAGCACACACAGCGCACCCAGGGGCCAGACCCCAGCTCCAAGCACACACAGCGCACCCAGGGGCCGGACCCAGCTCCCAGCACACACAGCGTACCCAGGGGCCGGACCCCAGCTCCAAGCACACACAGCGCACCCAGGGGCCGGACCCAGCTCCCAGCACACACCACAGCGCACCCAGGGGCCGGACCCAGCTCCCAGCACACACAGCGTACCCAGGGGCCGGACCCAGCTCCCAGCACACACAGCACACCCAGGGGCCGGACCCAGCTCCCAGCACACACAGCACACCCAGGGGCCGGACCCAGCTCCCAGCACACACGCCAGCTAACCCCCGAGGGACCTAACTCTGCCCACTCACCCTCAGCAAAACCAAAGGTGGCGGAAGCAAGTGCCAGAGCAGCTAGCTACCTGCGTTCCGCCACCAGGAACAGGGTGACCGAGGCCCGCGTCCGGCTGAGGACCGAGTCCCTCCCTCCTCCGTCCCTGGGACGGCTGCCTTCGCAGGTTCTCTGTAGCTCCACCCATGTGTTTCTCAAGAGTGCACATGTGTTCGACTGTGCAAAGGCACGTACATGTTAGTGAGGCGACATACATGTTAGTGTGCACAGCACTGCATGAGTGCATGTAACAGCATATACAACGGCACGCACCTGTTAGTGTGTACAACGCTGCACACATTAGTGCGCACAGTGGTACACCTGTTAGTGCATGTCCTTGCACAGAGCCCCAGGTTTGGCTTTTATGTGTGAGATGCAATTACACGCATTAGACAGCATACATGTTAGTGTACGCTAACCTGCTAGCGTACAATATCACACGTGTTAGCATACACAACGGCACACGCTTGTGTGTGCAACGGTGCGTGCATGTGGGTGTTGCAATGGTGGGTGTTATTGCCTTCCTCCGTGATGTCCCCTCCTCTCTGCACGCGGGACACATGTGCACCACACACACATGTACTGTGTGAGGGTGGTCAACTCCAGGAGGTGGGAACACAGCTAACTGCTGGAGCGTGTGTTGTTTTTCACTGCTGTGCATTCGTATGAAACTTGTCATTTGCCCGTGGCCTTGTCACTGATAGGATGAGGGTTGCTCACTTTTGCTGTCATAAAAAACGGCCAGCACGCACAGCGTGGCCACACGCCCAGCCAGCACACACACAGTGTGGCCACACGCCCAGCCAGCACACACACAGTGTGGCCACACGCCCAGCCAGCACACACAGTGTGGCCACACGCCCAGCCAGCACACACACAGTGTGACCACACGCCCAGCCAGCACACACAGTGTGACCACACGCCCAGCCAGCACACACACAGTGTGACCACACGCCCAGCCAGTACACACACAGTGTGACCACACGCCCAGCCAGCACACACACACAGTGTGACCACACGCCCAGCCAGCACACACACAGTGTGACCACACGCCCAGCCAGCACACACACAGTGTGACCACACACCCAGCCAGCACACACAGTGTGACCACACGCCCAGCCAGCACACACACAGTGTGACCACACGCCCAGCCAGCACACACACACAGTGTGGCCACACGCCCAGTCAGCACACACACACAGTGTGACCACACGCCCAGACAGCACACACACAGTGTGACCACACGCCCAGCCAGCACACACACAGTGTGACCACACGCCCAGCCAGCACACACAGTGTGACCACACGCCCAGCCAGCACACACACACAGTGTGACCACACGCCCAGACAGCACACACACACAGTGTGACCACACGCCCAGCCGGCACACACACAGTGTGACCACACGCCCAGCCGGCACACACACACAGTGTGACCACACGCCCAGCCAGCACACACAGTGTGACCACACGCCCAGCCAGTACACACACAGTGTGACCACACGCCCAGACAGCACACACACAGTGTGACCACACGCACAGCCAGCACACACACACAGTGTGACCACACGCCCAGACAGCACACACACAGTGTGACCACACGCCCAGCCAGTACACACACACACAGTGTGACCACACGCCCAGCCAGCACACACACACAGTGTGACCACACGCCCAGCCAGCACACACACACAGTGTGACCACACGCCCAGCCAGCACACACACACAGTGTGACCACACGCCCAGCCAGCACACACAGTGTGACCACACGCCCAGTCAGCACACACACACAGTGTGACCACACGCCCAGTCAGCACACACACAGTGTGACCACACGCCCAGCCAGCACACACAGTGTGACCACACGCCCAGCCAGCACACACACACAGTGTGACCACACCCACAGCCAGCACACACAGTGTGACCACACGCCCAGCCAGCACACACACAGTGTGACCACATGCCCAGCCAGCACACACACACAGTGTGGCCACACGCCCAGTCAGCACACACACACACAGTGTGACCACACACCCAGCCAGCACACACACAGTGTGACCACACGCCCAGCCAGCACACACAGTGTGACCACACGCCCAGCCAGCACACACACACAGTGTGACCACACACCCAGCCAGCACACACAGTGTGACCACACGCCCAGCCAGCACACACAGTGTGACCACACGCCCAGCCAGCACACACACACAGTGTGGCCACACGCCCAGCCAGTACACACAGTGTGACCACACGCACAGCCAGTACACACACAGTGTGACCACACGCCCAGCCAGTACACACACAGTGTGACCACACGCCCAGCCAGCACACACAGTGTGACCACACGCCCAGCCAGTACACACACAGTGTGACCACACGCCCAGTCAGCACACACACAGTGTGACCACACGCCCAGCCAGCACACACACAGTGTGACCACACGCCCAGTCAGCACACACACAGTGTGACCACACGCCCAGCCAGTACACACACACAGCGTGACCACACGCCCAGCCAGCACACACACACAGTGTGACCACACGCCCAGTCAGCACACACACACAGTGTGACCGCACGCCCAGCCAGCACACAGTGTGACCACACGCCCAGCCAGTACACACAGTGTGACCACACGCCCAGCCAGCACACACACAAAGTGTGACCACACTCCCAGCCAGCACACACACACAGTGTGACCACACGCCCAGCCAGCACACACACACACAGTGTGACCACTCGCCCAGTCAGCACACACACAGTGTGACCACACGCACAGACAGCACACACACACAGTGTGACCACACGCCCAGCCAGTACACATACAGTGTGACCACACGCCCAGACAGCACACACACAGTGTGACCACACGCCCAGCCAGCACACACACAGTGTGACCACACGCCCAGCCAGCACACACAGTGTGACCACACGCCCAGCCAGCACACACACAGTGTGACCACACGCCCAGCCAGTACACACACACAGTGTGACCACACGCCCAGCCAGTACACACACAGTGTGACCACATGCCCAGCCAGTACACACACACAGTGTGACCACACGCCCAGCCAGCACACACAGTGTGACCACACGCCCAGCCAGTACACACACAGTGTGACCACACGCCCAGCCAGCACACACACACAGTGTGACCACACGCCCAGTCAGCACACACACACAGTGTGACCACACGCCCAGTCAGCACACACACAGTGTGACCACACGCCCAGACAGCACACACACACAGTGTGACCACACGCCCAGCCAGCACACACACAGTGTGACCACACGCCCAGCCAGTACACACACACAGCGTGACCACACGCCCAGCCAGCACACACACACAGCGTGGCCACACGCCCGGCCAGCACACACACACACAGCGTGGCCACACGCCCGGCGAGCACACACACACACACAGTGTGGCCACATGCCCAGACAGCACACACACACAGTGTGACCACACGCCCAGCCAGCACACACACAGCGTGGCCACACGCCCAGCCAGCACACACACACAGTGTGACCACACGCACAGCCAGCACACACAGTGTGGCCACACGCCCAGCCAGCACACACAGTGTGACCACAGGCCCAGCCAGTACACACACACAGCGTGACCACACGCCCAGCCAGCACACACACACAGCGTGGCCACACGCCCGGCGAGCACACACACACACAGTGTGGCCACATGCCCAGCCAGCGCACACACACAGTGTGACCACACGCCCGGCGAGCACACACACACACACAGCGTGGCCACACGCCTGGCAAGTGTGCACACACACACACACAGCGTGGCCACACGCCCGGCCAGCGCGCACACACACACAGCGTGGCCGCACGCCCGGCGAGCGTGTGCACGCACACACACATACACACAGCGTGGCCGCACGCCCGGCGAGCGTCCGCACACGCACACACACACACGCACACACACACAGCGTGGCCGCATGCCTGGCCAGCGCGCACAGCGTTGCTTCGTGGTGCCGGCCAGTGGCCAGGTGTGACTGGGGGGCCAGCAGTCCTGTCAGGCCTGGGTCTCTCGGCAGTGGGTGATCACGCTCACGGTCATGTGTGTGAGCACAGGTGTGTCTGCGCACAGGCAGGCCCCGGGCCAGCCATCCACCGCCGGCCTGCTGGATGAGGCAGCGGCTGAAGCCGGCGTAGCGCGTCCTTCCCGAGACTCGCTGGACCCCTGCGGCGTGGACGCGTCCACTCCCAACCCCTGGGGCAGCGCGCGCGCACGCCTCTCCTCCCGTGAGCCCGGCGGCCAGCAAAGCCCTGCTGAGCTACCGGGAGAAGGTGGCGGGCAGCGCGTCCCACGCAGCATTGCTCCCGCACCCCAGCCAGTCCACAGCACAGAGGCCGCGCTGCTGCGAGCGCTCCCGCCCAGCCAGGACGCAGCACAGAGGCCGCGCTGCTGCGAGCGCTCCCGCCCAGCCAGGACGCAGCACAGAGGCCGCGCTGCTGCGAGCGCTCCCGCCCAGCCAGGACGCAGCACAGAGGCCGCGCTGCTGCGAGCGCTCCTGCCCAGCCAGGACGCAGCACAGAGGCCGCGCTGCTGTGAGCGCTCCCGCACCCCAGCCAGGACGCAGCACAGAGGCCGCGCTGCTGCGAGCGCTCCCGCCCAGCCAGGACGCAGCACAGAGGCCGCGCTGCTGCGAGCGCTCCTGCCCAGCCAGGACGCAGCACAGAGGCCGCGCTGCTGCGAGCGCTCCCGCACCCCAGCCAGGACGCAGCACAGAGGCCGCGCTGCTGCGAGCGCTCCCGCACCCCAGCCAGTCCACAGCACAGAGGCCGCGCTGCTGCGAGCGCTCCCGCACCCCAGCCAGGACGCAGCACAGAGGCCGCGCTGCTGCGAGCGCTCCCGCCCAGCCAGGACGCAGCACAGAGGCCGCGCTGCTGCGAGCGCTCCCGCCAGCCAGGACGCAGGACTGAGGCCGCCCTGCTGCGAGCGCTCCTGCCCAGCCAGGACGCAGCACAGAGGCCGCGCTGCTGCGAGCGCTCCTGCCCAGCCAGTCCACAGCACAGAGGCCGCGCTGCTGCGAGCGCTCCCGCACCCCAGCCAGGACGCAGCACAGAGGCCGCGCTGCTGCGAGCGCTCCCGCCCAGCCAGGACGCAGCACAGAGGCCGCGCTGCTGCGAGCGCTCCTGCCCAGCCAGGACGCAGCACAGAGGCCGCGCTGCTGCGAGCGCTCCTGCCCAGCCAGGACGCAGCACAGAGGCCGCGCTGCTGCGAGTGCTCCCGCACCCCAGCCAGGACGCAGGACCGAGGCCGCGCTGCTGCGAGTGCTCCTGCCCAGCCAGGACGCAGCACAGAGGCCGCGCTGCTGCGAGCGCTCCTGCCCAGCCAGGACACAGCACAGAGGCCGCGCTGCTGCGAGCGCTCCCGCCCAGCCAGGACACAGCACAGAGGCCGCGCTGTTGCGAGCGCTCCTGCCCAGCCAGGACACAGCACAGAGGCCGCGCTGCTGCGAGCGCTCCTGCCCAGCCAGGACGCAGGACCGAGGCCGCGCTGCTGCGAGCGCTCCCGCCCAGCCAGGACGCAGCACAGAGGCCACGCTGCTGCGAGCGCTCCTGCCCAGCCAGGACGCAGCACAGAGGCCGCGCTGCTGCGAGCGCTCCCGCACCCCAGCCAGTCCACAGCACAGAGGCCGCGCTGCTGCGAGCGCTCCCGCCCAGCCAGGACGCAGGACCGAGGCCGCGCTGCTGCGAGCGCTCCCGCACCCCAGCCAGTCCACAGCACAGAGGCCACGCTGCTGCGAGCGCGCCCGCCCAGCCAGTCCACAGCACAGAGGCCGCGCTGCTGCGAGCGCTCCTGCCCAGCCAGGACGCAGGACCGAGGCCGCGCTGCTGTGAGCGCTCCTGCCCAGCCAGTCCACAGCACAGAGGCCGCGCTGCTGCGAGCGCTCCTGCCCAGCCAGTCCACAGCACAGAGGCCGCGCTGCTGCAAGTGCTCCTGCCCAGCCAGGACGCAGGACAGAGGCCGCGCTGCTGCGAGCGCTCCCGCACCCCAGCCAGGACGCAGGACCGAGGCCACGCTGCTGCGAGCGCTCCCGCCCAGCCAGGACGCAGCACAGAGGCCGCGCTGCTGCGAGCGCTCCTGCCCAGCCAGGACGCAGCACAGAGGCCGCGCTGCTGCGAGCGCTCCCGCACCCCAGCCAGGACGCAGGACCGAGGCCACGCTGCTGCGAGCGCTCCTGCCCAGCCAGGACGCAGCACAGAGGCCGCGCTGCTGCGAGCGCTCCTGCCCAGCCAGTCCACAGCACAGAGGCCACGCTGCTGCGAGCGCTCCCGCCCAGCCAGGACGCAGCACAGAGGCCGCGCTGCTGCGAGCGCTCCTGCCCAGCCAGGACGCAGGACTGGGATCTGAACCTGGGCCCGGTGACAGCAGCCCGGCTCTGAACCAGAGGGACACAGCCGGTCCCTGGTCACGAATGAAGGGCCCTGGGGAAGGTAAGCAGGAAGACAAAGGTGCCCGTGCCAGCACCCGGCAGGTGCCCAGTTACGACCAGAGGCTCAGGAGAGAGGCGAGCAGTGGGGGGTGGGGCCGTGGAGGCTGCCTGTGGCTGCCGGCACAGGGAACAGGGCTCTACAGGGCCGCAGCGTGCGGCCGGAGCTGGCCTCCCAGGACTCTCTTGGGCCCAACAAGGGACACAGCCTATAAAGGCAGGCGGTGGGCGGGGGCCGCCTGCCGACGCCCCTCGGGCTTCGGGGAGGCACACGAGGCACGTTCACCTCCCTCCAGACAGAGCGCTGTGACAGATCCCATCAGAAACCACAGGGGCCGCTCCCCTGGTCCCCCCCCGGCTGAGGCACCCGCTCCGGACACGGCCTGGCTCCCCAGCGGTGCTGGGCCACCCTGGCAGGGACGGTGCCCACCTCTGCCGGCGCACTGGGCACTTGTGAGATTACACCAAGAGGATGGAATGAGCACCACTGCATTGACACAGAGTTGCAATCAAGCTGAGTGCCGATAGCTTGTGCCTGGAATCCCAGCTCCTCAAGAGGCTGAGATCTGAGGATCACAGTTTGAAGCCAGCCCAGGCAGGAAAACCCACCAAAAAGCTGAAAGCGGAACAGTGGCTCCAGAGGTAGAGCACCAGCCTTTAGGAAAGAAAGAAAGGGAGGGAGGGAGGGAAGGAGATAGGGAGGGAGGGGAAAACAAGCTCAGGGGCGGCAGCTAGGCCTTGAGTTCAAGCCCAGGACTGGGACACACGCAGCACACACAGGATACACACACACACACACAGTACTACCACTGGGGCTGGGCCGGGGCTCAGTAAGTGTTTGCCTAACATATGCAATGTTCTGGACCTGATTCCTAGTCTGCCCCCACCAAATACTTCAAACCAAACACTGTCATTAACGTTGTGTTTAGGCAACGCAGCGGCGAGCACAGTATCCTGCTTTGGGGGGCCACAGCCAGCACAGGGCACCCACGAGGTGCTCGGCCCGGGCGCTCCAGCGCCGGCCCCAGGCCCGGGGCTGCCCCCACGGCCCGGGGCTGGCCTCTCCCAAGCAGGCCGCAGCGCGGGTGGGGTTGCTTGCACAGCAGCGGGACCACCTCCTCACCGTCACCCACCAGAGGAGAGAAAGGCACCCGGAGGCCCCTGGCGGGCGGCGGCCATGGCCACCACCGGTGGGAGAGACCCCTCCACTCGGGAGGACTTTCAAAGCTCTGTGCAGCCGTGTGGGGTAGGTAACGTGAGTCACCTTGTACTGAAGGTGATACTCATCTGTGAATATACATGATCCCCAGCTGAGACCTCCGGCCTCAGCCAGCCACTGAGCTGCCCAGCCCGCTGGGGTACCAGGCCTGCTGAGACCTGAGCGGCCCAGCTCGCTGAGACCCTGAGCTGCCCGGCCTGCTGAGCCGCCCGGCCTGCTGAGACCCCGAGCCGCCCGGCCCACTGCAGTACCAGGCCTGCTGAGCTGCCCGGCCCACTGCAGTACCAGGCCTTCTGAGCCGCCCGGCCCGCTGAGGCGGAGCTATTTACTGTCCCTGGCTTTGTGGCCCTTGATTGCGGTTCAATTTTGCAAATTAAAATGAGAGCTGTGTGGACAGAGAGATTATGAGAGCTCCTGGAAGGCCACTGTCCCCACAGGACACCAGCCGGGGCTCTGGCCTGGCCTCGAGGGGCACCGGGAAGTTGGGGAACAGCAGGAATGTGAGCAGAAGTTAGCGCAGAGATGTGCAGCAGGCAAAGCCTTCCAGAGCCATCCACGCAGCCCCCGCCCAGCCTGCGTGCAGGTGCACCCCGGGAGGGCCGGGGGACAGCGTGACCCACGGGCCAGGGCCAGGTGGCTTGGCACCGTCAGCCTGCGGGTGGCGCTGACTGGCAGAAGGGAGCCACTGTGGCTGGGAGTCAGCAGGCTGGCTGACTACCAGGACGCCGAGCCGGCCAAGGAAGGCTAGAGCTCCTGTCCAGATGCCACAGGAAAAAGGGGGTCGGAGGAGGCACCCTCGGAGGGGGGAGGGGCACCCACAGGGAGGGGGAGGGGCGCCCACGGGGAGGGGGAGGGGCACCCACGGGGAGGGGGAGGGGCACCCACGGGGAGGGGGAGGGACACCCACCGGGGGGCACCCACAGAGAGGGGGAGGGGCACCCACGGAGAGGGGGAGGGGCACCCACGGGGAGGGGGAGGGGCACCCTCGGAGGGGGGAGGGGCACCCACAGGGAGGGGGAGGGGCGCCCACAGGGAGGGGGAGGGGCACCCTCAGGGAGGGGGAGGGACACCCACGGGGAGGGGGACACCCACCGGGGGGCACCCACAGAGAGGGGGAGGGGCACCCACGGAGAGGGGGAGGGGCACCCACGGGGAGGGGGAGGGGCGCCCACGGAGGGGGAGGGGCACCCACGGAGAGGGGGAGGGGCACCCACGGGGAGGGGGAGGGGCGCCCACGGGTAGGGGGAGGGGCACCCACGGGTAGGGGGAGGGGCGCCCACGGGGAGGGGGAGGGGCGCCCACGGGGAGGGGGAGGGGCACCCACGGGGAGGGGGAGGGGCACCCACGGGGAGGGGGAGGGGCGCCCACGGGGAGGGGGAGGGGCGCCCACGGGGAGGGGAAGGGGCACCCACGGGGAGGGGAAGGGGCACCCACGGGGAGGGGGAGGGCGCCACCCGTTTGCTGTCCTGACACAGAGAGGAGAAGAAAGCCACACAGCAGGGTGGCTCAGGACCCTGGCCACCACCACGGGACCCAGCTCCGCCAGGACTACGGTGCAGAGTCAGAAAGCTGCCCAGCCTGCGGCCGCGGACAGTGCCCAGGACGCGGGCCATCGAGACCGGCTCCAGCCCACTTGCCAGGGACATCTACCGCCTGTGAGCACCGGTGTCCCCGGCACGGCAGAGGCCCTCTGAAGCTCCGGGCCCGTGGGTGCACGTGCACACATGTGTGCGGCCTGAGGCCCGGCCGCGTGGCTGGCCGGTACGGGGTGCCCATCAGTGCCCATCCTGTCTCCTTACGCCGCGTGTGGGGGCTGCGGCCCGCCCCACATGGCGCCCCTCCAGGGGCATGAAGGGGGTCGCCGGGCTGACGCGGCCCCGTGGGAGCCCCCGGACAGAGGGTCCCCGCAGCATGCGGTGGGTGCTCCCCGGGCCCAGAGGGGAGGCCGGGTGCTCTCCGCAGGCCCTGTGCGTGGTCCAGGCCGGGGGGCAGAGGAGGGGCGCCCCGGGCCTGAGCCCGTGACAAACCGTGTGCTGAGGGCTGGTGGCAAGGGCAGGGGGCCAAGGTCCCGGAGCCACGCCTGGGCCAGCAGGAAGCCACGAGACTCCACACGGGGCGAGGAAAGGCTCGCAGAGCCCGCGGAGGAGGGCGTGGAGGGGAGGGCTGGAGCAGGCAGGAAGGAGAGAAGGGGCGATGGCGGGCCCAGGCTGTGCGCCGCCAGTGCAGGCCCCTGGCCAGACGCTGAGGGGAAGAGGGACAGCCACACACGGAGAGGAGCCACACACTGAGCACGGGCCCGGGCACACCCGGCCCTCGGCTGGGCCGCCAAGCCCCGCACTGCTTCCGCCCAGCCTGCGCGGCTCGGGAGCCTGCGACAGAGCTCCTGGCCGCCGGAGCCCGGCCCTGCCCGCGGAGCGGCTGCTGGCCGCCTTTCTGCTTCTCTAAGGTCCCAGATGTGCTCTTGCACATCAAAAGAGAACAACTTATAAAGTTAAACTAAATCAAGGGCTTTTGTTCTGAGCATCATCGCTGAACTAATTATTCCTGTATGTTGTTTAATGAAATAGTGGTGCCATATATTAAGCCGGTTAACAGGATGAGCACATGAGTTACAAGGAAGGTCGGGGCTGGGATTGTAAATTTAACTTTTTCTTAAGAAGAGATGAAACAAACCACTCAACTCCCCGCTGCCATATATCACGGGAGGGGATCGTGGCACCGAGCGCTGAGGCCGCCCGGTGCGGCGCTGGCTCACTGCCCTGGCCCTCCGCACCGGCCCCTCGGCCTCATGGCCCCCGGATGCACGTGACAGCCCTGGAGCAGCGGCTCACAGACGAGACATCCAGGCCGACACCCCGGCGTGGCAGGAGAGGGGTGAACGTGGCGTCATCTGCCAGGATTCCAGCCATGGCCGCCACGCTGCACACGTGCACCACGCACAAGTCCGCGGGGACACAGAACATGCCAGACTCCAGGCCTTCCGGGACAGGCACTTTAGGAAACTGTAACCTTTACCTTGAGCGACAGTACACCGAAGGTCCAAGACACACGTACTTCCATTATAATTGAACAAAGAACTATCAGACTGCAAGTACATCCCAAACCAAACCACACACTCATGCCAGAGACCGTAAGTACAAAGGCGATCAAATAACAACTCCCAAACGGCCTCAGGGTCCTGTGCCGCAGAAGCCTTACTGCAGGCAGCATGCACCATGCGTGGTCAGCACTGTCCAGCACCAGCACCGGCAGGCAGCACGCACCACACATGGTCAGCACCGGCAGGTAGCACGCACCACGTGTGGTCAGCACCGGCAGGCAGCACGTACCACGTGTGGTCAGCACCGGCCAGCACCAGTAGGCAGCACATGCCACATGTGGTCAGGCACTGGCACTGGCAGGCAGCGCGTGCCATGTGTGGTCAGCACTGCCCGGCACCGGCAGGCAGCGCGCACCACGTGTGGTCAGCACTGCCCGGCACTGGCAGGCAGCGGCACCACGTGTGGTCAGCACAACCAACAAAAAAAACAAAAAACTTTTTTTTTACATGCTGGTGGTCCTGGGGCTTGAACTCTGGGCCTGAGCACTGTCCCTGAGCTTTTCTACTCAAGGCTAGCACTCTACCACTTGAGCCACAGCTCCATTTATGGCTTTTTGCTGGTTGATTGGATATAGTGTCGTGGACTTGCCTGCCTGGCAGGGCTTTGAACTACCATCCTCAGACCTCAGCCTCCTGAGTAGCTGGGATTATAGGTGTGAGCCACCAGAGCCTGGATAAACTTGGTATCTTTTATACCAACCTTTTCACACCAAGTCAAAGTGAAAGTAGAACCGTGGATGTCAGAACGGGTTTTATCACACCTCACCCCTGCCGGCGGGGAGCGATGTTCTACCCCCGACCCGGACCCCAGCCAAGCAGGGGCCTTGGGAGGCTGGCTTGCCCACACCCGCACCAGGCAGCAGCAACGCCAGGTCTGCAAAGCAGATACTCAGCACCGGGACCTGAGAGGTTGGCCGAGTGACAAGGCTGAGTTCTGCGCCACAGCCCAGAGGCGCACTGTGGCGCGCGGCCCGTGTGCGCCACGTGGTCACTCACTGGTGCCTGAGAGCTGTCACCTGGTGGCAGCGGACCTCAGAGTGCCCTCTGGTCCCGAGGGAGCGGACACAAGCGGCACCAGCCTTCCCCAAGAGCTGGCCGGCCAGGACCCACGACGCGCCAACGCTGAGCACGGTGGCCTCCGCAGCGCCAGGCACGGAAGAGAGCAAAGGCGTAGCCAGGAAGACACGCGTGAGCAGCCCGGTGTGGCTGACCGCAGGGAGACACGCGTGAGCAGCCCGGTGTGGCTGACCGCAGGGAGACACGCGTGAGCAGCCCGGTGTGGCTGACCGCAGGGAGACACGCGTGAGCAGCCCGGTGTGCGCTGACCGCAGGAAGACCACGCGTGAGCAGCCCGGTGTGGCTGACCGCAGGGAGACACGCGTGAGCAGCCCGGTGTGCGCTGACCGCAGGAAGACACGCGTGAGCAGCCCGGTGTGCGCTGACCGCAGGGAGACACGCGTGAGCAGCCTGGTGTGCGCTGACCGCAGGGAGACACGCGTGAGCAGCCCGGTGTGGCTGACCACAGGAAGACCACGCGTGAGCAGCCCGGTGTGCGCTGACCGCAGGGAGACACGCGTGAGCAGCCCAGTGTGCGCTGACCGCAGGAAGACACGCGTGAGCAGCCCGGTGTGCGCTGACCGCAGGGAGACACGCGTGAGCAGCCCGGTGTGGCTGACTGCAGGGAGACACGCGTGAGCAGCCCGGTGTGGCTGACCGCAGGAAGACCACGCGTGAGCAGCCCGGTGTGGCTGACCGCAGGGAGACAGGCGTGAGCAGCCCGGTGTGCGCTGACCGCAGGGAGACACGCGTGAGCAGCCCAGTGTGCACTGACCGCAGGGAGACACGCGTGAGCAGCCCGGTGTGGCTGACCGCAGGGAGACACGCGTGAGCAGCCCGGTGTGCGCTGACCGCAGGGAGACACGCGTGAGCAGCCCGGTGTGCACTGACCGCAGGGAGACACGCGTGAGCAGCCTGGTGTGGCTGACCGCAGGAAGACCACGCGTGAGCAGCCCGGTGTGCGCTGACCGCAGGAAGACCACGCGTGAGCAGCCCGGTGTGCGCTGACCGCAGGAAGACACGCGTGAGCAGCCCGGTGTGGCTGACCGCAGGAAGACCACGCGTGAGCAGCCCGGTGTGCGCTGACCGCAGGGCAGCCCGGAGGCTTCAACCAAGCTCACTCCAGCCCAGGGCCCACCAGTCGTGCCAGGCCCCCTCCCACGGAGCCCTTGCGCACGGGCAGCGTGCCCAGCAAGTCCTTCTGCTTAGTGTTCTTTTACCAAAAGACACAGCCAAATGCTTAGATGAGAAGAGCAGGGAGAAAAACCATACTCTGATCCGTGGTAACTGAGCCTGCCATGGTGCTGGCCCGCATCTGCCGTGACCGCCCCAACCCCATGGTACCGTGTCTGCTGCGACTGTGCCAACGCCACAGGACCGTGCCACCGTGCCCGCCACGATCACGCCGACCCCACAGCACTGTGTCCACCACAACCGCGCCGACCCCACAGGACCGTGCCACCGTGCCCGCCACAATCACGCCGACCCCACTGCACTGTGTCCACCACAACCGCGCCGACCCCACAGGACCGTGCCACTGTGCCTGCCACGATCATGCCGACCCCACTGCACTGTGTCCACCACGACCACACCGACCCCACTGCACTGTGTCCACAACCGCGCCGACCCCACAGCACTGTGTCCACCACGACCACACTGACCCCACTGCACCGTGTCCACCACGACCACACTGACCCCACTGTACCGTGTCCACCACAACCACACTGACCCCACAGCACTGTGTCCACCACGACCGCGCTGACCCCACAGCACTGTGTCCACCACAACCACACTGACCCCACTGCACCGTGTCCACCATGACCACACTGACCCCACTGCACCGTGTCCACCACGACCACACTGACCCCACTGCACCGTGTCCACCACGACCACACTGACCCCACTGCACCGTGTCCACCACGACCACACTGACCCCACTGCACCGTGTCCACCACGACCACACTGACCCCACTGCACTGTGTCCACCACGACCACACCGACCCACTGCACTGTGTCCACCACGACCGCGCTGACCCCACAGCACTGTGTCCACCACGACCGCGCCGATCCCACTGCACTGTGTCCACCACGACCACACTGACCCCACAGCACTGTGTCCACCACGACCACACTGACCCCACTGCACCGTGTCCACCACGACCACACTGACCCCACTGCACCGTGTCCACCACGACCACACTGACCCCACTGCACTGTGTCCACCACGACCGCGCCGACCCCACTGCACTGTGTCCACCACGACCACACTGACCCCACAGCACTGTGTCCACCACGACCACACTGACCCCACTGCACTGTGTCCACCACGACCACACTGACCCCTCTGCACTGTGTCCACCACGACCACACTGACCCCACTGCACTGTGTCCACCACGACCGCGCCAACCCCACAGGACCGTGCCACCACGACCGCGCCGACCCCACTGCACTGTGTCCACCACAACCGTGCCGACCCCACAGCACTGTGTCCACCACGACCACACTGACCCCACTGCACTGTGTCCACCACGACCGCACCGACCCCACAGCACTGTGGCCACCACGACCACGCCAAACCCACTGCACTGTGTCCACCACGACCACACCGACCCACTGCACTGTGTCCACCACGACCACGCCAAACCCACTGCACTGTGTCCACCACGACCACACTGACCCCACAGCACTGTGCCACCACGACCGCGCTGACCCCACAGCACTGTGTCCACCACGACCACACTGACCCCACAGCAGTGTGCCCGCCACGACCACGCCAACCCCACAGCACTGTGTCCACCATGCCCGCCACGACCGCGCCGACCCCACGGCAGCGCGCCCGCCGCAGGTCAGCTACTGAGGAGCAGCAGGTCAGAACACAGGCCCGCAGCGAGGATGGCAGCCTCCATTGCTACCTGCTTCACATCGGTGTGGTCACTCCAGTTCTCGACAGCCAGGGTCAGCCCCAGGCGAAGGCGGGGCCCCGCCGTGCACGGGTGGCCCCCAAGCGGCCAGCGGGCGGCGCTCCCGGGCAGGGGGCCGGTGGAGCTGTGTCCCGGCGGGAGGACCCCGCCTGTCCAAGACCCAACTCATCTGTGCTGGAGGTGGGCGCCCGGAGGGTCCTGGTGCGCCAGCCCCAGGCCACTGAGGACGGGGAGGGGAGCAGGGCTCAGATCGCTGCCGGTCCTCGGAAAGGCCTGTGAGGCCAACCGGGCCCCGCTTCCTCGTGAGCCTGGCTCGGCGCTTCGGTCTGCAGTCTCTGCCGCGGCCTTCCCCACCCCACCACGGCACAGTGTGCCGGCCGCCGTCTGGAAGCTACGGTCTGCACGCGCTTCTGTGAAGACTGCGTTTCCCACAAACGGGCCGGCCGCCACGGCCACCCCTCATGACAGCTCTGCTCCGCATCCGTTTATTCAGGCTGAACTTGTTTTCTTACAGGACAAGCCACAGCCGATTGTCGTTCCTCCTTTTTACCTGCCTCTGCGGCCCGGGTGGCTGGAATTCGAGGCCTGCATCGCCGTGCCTGGCCTCGCCGAGTTACTTTCTGTCACTGCATGCAGTTGTGTGGTGAGCTGCCTTGCGGGGGCTCCTTTAAGGACCGCAGCCGCTCTGTCCAGGGCCTTTCCCACTCAGGGAGGTGCCGCACCACCCCGGCGGCCTGGCCAGCCGGCAGCTGGCCCCGCAGCAGGCCTGCGAGACGCAATGAAGATGCCAGAACAATTTTTTCTTGTGTTTAAGTGAGAAGGAAAAGAAGAAAAAGGAGCAAAATGCAGCACAACGGAAGTCAGGGGCCAGAGCAAACTCTGCAGAGCCTTCTAGCTGCTTCTCCATCTCTGCCTGGGTCTAAGCACCTGTCTCTAAGCACCTGTCTCCTGTGGGAAGCGGAAGACTAGGAAGTGAGGCTCTGGCATACACGCCCAAATAAGAGGAGAGGATCACTAGGAGCAGATCACACACACTCATGCTCCCCAGAGTCAGGCCACAGGGGAGGCACGGCCGCCCGCCGGGCCCAGGGCAGCAGGGCTCACCGCTGCGGGACGGGCCTGTCTCAGCAATGCCCGTTTGCAGTGCCCAGCGGAGAAGCCAGCGCCACCCTGCCTTCCTCCCAGCCTTAGGTAAGTGCACAGCTCCGGTGACTTCCCAGCCTTGCAAAGAGGATCGCGCAGGAGCCGCAGGGCGCACTCAGTCTCCACATGAGGCCAAAGGGCCCCGGAGGCGCGGGACGCCGGGCAGAGGTGCTGGGCCAGGACGCGCCGCTCCTCCGGCTGCCCTCCACGCCCTTCTCTGAGAGTGTCTATTTCAGATGGGTCTGCAGAGGTCAGAGCCAGAAAACCGTGGCATGTGAGTGGGAAGCCTCGTGGGCACCGGTGCCCCGGCCGGGGCCAGGCGGGCACGAGGACACCGGCAGGACACGGGGCGCCACGTGCGGTGCCCCAGGCAGACAAGCAGCGCAGTGCGGCCCTGCCAGCTCGCCGGCCCGCGTGTGCCCAGCCGCAGACACAGCAGGCGGTGCCTTCAGGCCCCACGCAAGGCCGCCAGCACCCCCTGGGCCCAGTCCTGCTGGGTGAGTGTCTGGAGCCTCCTCACGACACCCGGCCGGGGCCACAGGCAAGCCGCCGGGAACCGGGCCGAGTCCTCAGTCAGCACCGGGTTCTGGCCGCAGGGAACAGGGACTCTGAACTGAGGGTCATGTTTCTCCAAGTCTCTGGCTCCATCTGCTGTCTCTGTCACACAGAGCTACGCTGGAAACGGTGCTGGGGGCAGGCCTCGGGGCAGGGGCAGGCAGGTCTGCGTGTGGCCCGCCCCGCTGAGGACGGGAGGAGGGCGCTGCCCAGGGGCTGTTTGCTTGACCCTTGAGCCCTGCAGTCTGGTTCTCATTAAGCACAGAACTGAACCCGGTTACCGGTCATCCTGCATGCCCTGAGTCGGCACAAAGGCCAGAAGTCATCCCACCAGCGACCGGGGGCTGTCTGCCGTGCGAGGAGACCGGGTAGGGGTTGTGTTACTGCTCAGCCGGTACGATGCCAGCCCTGCAGCCGCACACATCCCCTCCCGGGCCTCAGAGAAGACTCAATACCTCCGCCAGGACAGCACGAGAGCTGCGTGGGACCAGGTGTGAAGCCTGGCCTCGCCAACAGGTAACCTACCATGCACAGAACAGGAAACCGAAGTTGAGGGTTCTAACCTACCATGCATAGAACAGGCAACGGAGGTCGAGAGTTCTAACCTACCATGCACAGAACGGGAAACCAAGGTCGAGGGTTCTAACCTACCACTGCACAGAACAGGAAACCGAGGTCGAGGGTTCTAACCTACCATGCACAGAACAGGAAACCGAGGTCGAGGGTTCTAACCTACCACTGCACAGAACGGGAAACCAAGGTCGAGGGTTCTAACCTACCATGCACAGAACGGGAAACCGAGGTCGAGGGTTCTAACCTACCATGCACAGAACGGGAAACCAAGGTCGAGGGTTCTAACCTACCACTGCACAGAACAGGAAACCAAGGTCGAGGGTTCTAACCTACCATGCACAGAACGGGACATCAAGGTCGAGGGTTCTAACCTACCATGCACAGAACGGGAAATAGAGGTCGAGGGTTCTAACCTACCATGCACAGAACAGTCAACGGAGGTCGAGGGTTCTAACCTACCACGCACAGAACGGGACATCAAGGTCGAGGGTTCTAATAACTTTTAGAAAAGGTACTAGTTCTGCACATAAGAATCGCACCTAAAACAAAGTGACTCAGAAAGGTTAAGAAAAAAGACTACAGCCAAAAAGAAAATGGCACTGCCAAAGTGCAGCCTACGGATCGGGATGCTCAGCAGGGTAAGGGGCTACTAGCAGCAGCAGGGCTTACTGGGGCCAGGGGTGGCCGGAGCCCAGCTCTGCCCTGTACAACCCATCCACCCCCGCCAGCTGCCTCAGACGCCCAACTACCACACAGTGAAAACCAAGGAGCAGAAGAGACAAACCGCTTGGAAGCGAAGACTTACTCCGTGACCAACTCCTGAGTCAAACACTGACTCAAAAAGAGTTGAGGCTTGGGAAGTGACCGGCAGCAGAGGAGGCCCGGGCGCGCCGGGCCTGGCCAGGAAGCTGGAACACCACCAAAGAAAACTGTAGTACAGCTGATAAGAGACATTCAAAGGGGAGCTCTTAAAACAGGGAAGCAACGTATGTGAAATTAGAAATCAAAAGGAAATTTCTACACTAAAATGAAAAGAAAGTTCATTTGCCAAACTCACTGCAAACAAATTTGAAAGTGTGACTTAGATAATTCCTAGGAAAATATGTTACCAAAATTGTCCCCAGCAGAGACTAAATTCAAGAGACTAATAAAGGGAAAGTTTAAGCTATCAGCATGCTGCTCCGTGCACAGCACCGGCACAAGGCTCCGGACAAAGCTCTCCTGTCTTCGGAGGAAAAGAAGCCTCCTGTAGCTGTTTACACAGAACGATGAAGAAGCTGCCCGGTCTTTCTGGAAAGCTTCCTGTATTTATATAAAACCTGACATGACAAAAAGTGAACCGCACATTTCAGTTACAAATCTCAATGTAAAAACCTTAACCAGAGCGGACTATTAAAACAATAACAGAACTTAAGGAGGATATACTCAGGAACATAATACCAAGAGCCTACTAACGCAATTTAGCCTATTAACAGATCAAAGGATAAAATCTGAGCATAAATAAAAAGAACAAAAAATAAAGGACAAAAAGCATAAATCACCCCTGAAGGCTTCTAGCAAAATTCAACAGCAACTCCTGACCAAAAAGAGAGTGGACAGGAGACAAAATGAGACCAAAAGCTGGCACTTTGCTTATGACAAAAGTCACATTCTTCTTAAAAACATAAACAATAACATGCCTGCCCTTCCCTATTGCACAGTAAGACAAGAGAAAGAAAGTTAGGAGAGGCTGGAGCCAAGGCTGGCAAGAGACAGAATCATCTGTCTAGCCAGCCAGTGGCAGGGAAGCCTGTTTTGGTAAGGGGGTAGTTTACAGAATTCGATTTTATAATCAACTTACATGAAGGCAAGTGAAGAGATCTCATTTATAACAGCCATCAAGATGAAATGCGTAGGTAAAAACTTAAAGGACGTGAAGGATCAATTTGAGGAAAACTGAACTAAGTCAATGAAGGGACACAAAATGTCTCAGGAAAACTAGATATTACAAAAAAAATAAACGCTTTTTGATTGATCTACATTCACACCAATTACAGCAACAAATACGCAAACGTTTATCCGAAAACCACATGAAGTAATAGCTACAGGGACCTCACCGGGAGAACGGGGGGAGGGGGGGAGGGGGAGGGGGGGGAGGGGGGGTGCGGGGGGGACGGGGGGAGGGGGGGGACGGGGGGGAGGGGGAGGGGGAACGGGGGGGACGGGGGGATGGGGGGAGGGGGGGGTGCGGGGGGGGAGGGGGGGGACGGGGGGAGGGGGAGGGGGGGATGGGGGGGGACGGGGGGGAGGGGGAGGGGGAACGGGGGGGACGGGGGGAGGGGGAGGGGGGGTGCGGGGGGGGACGGGGGGGAGGGGGAGGGGGGAACGGGGGGGACGGGGGGGAGGGGGAACGGGGGGACGGGGGGAGGGGGAGGGGGGAACGGGGGGGACGGGGGGAGGGGGAGGGGGAACGGGGGGGACGGGGGGAGGGGGAGGGGGGAACGGGGGGGACGGGGGGGAGGGGGAGGGGGAACGGGGGGGACGGGGGGAGGGGGAGGGGGGAACGGGGGGAGGGGGAGGGGGGAACGGGGGGGAGGGGGAGGGGGAACGGGGGGGACGGGGGGAGGGGGAGGGGGGAACGGGGGGACGGGGGGGAGGGGGGGACGGGGGGGGAGGGGGAGGGGGGGTGCGGGGGGGGGACGGGGGGCGGGGGAGGGGGGAACGGGGGGGGACGGGGGGAGGGGGAGGGGGGGACGGGGGGGAGGGGGAGGGGGGAACGGGGGGAGGGGGAGGGGGGGTGCGGGGGGGGGACGGGGGGAGGGGGAGGGGAGGACAGGGGGGAGGGGGAGGGGGGATGCGGGGGGGACGGGGGGGAGGGGGAGGGGGGTGCGGGGGGGGGGGACGGGGGGGAGGGGGAGGGCAGGAAGAAGTAGTAACAAAAAAGAAGAGAAACAAGCCGGGCCCTGGCGGCTCACGCCTGTCATCCTAGCTACTCAGGAGGCTGAGATCTGAGGATCACGGTTCAAAGCCAGCCTGGGCAAAAAAGTCCGTGAGACTCCTATCTCTAATAAACCACCAGAAAACCAGAAGTGATGCTGTGGCTAAGTGGTAGAGCGCTCGCCTTGAGCTGAAGAGCTGAAGGACAGCGTCCAGGCCCAGAGTTCAAGCCCCACGACCAACTTTAAAAAGAAAAGAAAAGAAACAAATCAACAGAATGCCAAAAAACACCCAGAGATGCATTTAAATAGCTCATCACAGAGTGATGTTCAAATCGTGGGTGGAAGGAAGATCACTACGCACAGTTGGGGAACGGGGAGAACCCTCTCCCCCTCACCCCCTCCCCGCCCATGTCAGCACGGGAAAGGCCTTGTGCACAAGGAGGGAGAAAAAGGAAGGTTTCTGAAGCACCATGAACTTACAGCTACACGGCCGCTGGAAGTGAGACAGAAAATGCAGCGGACAGAACTGAGACTAAAAACAGCAAACTCTGAATGGGGACGAGAGCTGTGGCTCACACCTGTCATCTGGCTACTCAGGAGGCTGAGATCTGAGGATCACGGTTCAAAGCCAGCCCCGGGCAGCAAGTGATGCTGTGGGTCAAGTGGTAAAGCTCTCGCCTTGGGCAAAAAGCTCAGAGACAGTACCCAGGCTCTGAGTTTGAGCCCCAGGACAGGCACAAAACAAACAAACAAACAACAAACCCAAACAAACTCTACATGGAAAAATATAAACCGAGTCAAAAGGTGACTATAAGAGGGGCTAGTTTTTAAACATCGCTGACACAAGGCTCGTGCTCGTGTTAGCTCTCACTGATGGATGAGAGAAGCCGGCAACATGCACAGAGAAGCACAGAGGCCTGGTGCAGCATAGCTACAGATAACTTCATTGAAGAGATGCAAACCGTGCAAGGAAAGATGGCTTCATCTCACCTGAGCCTGGCAGTACTGACCTGGGGCGGAGCGCAGGGCGGAGCAAGGCCAGCCTGTGCCTGTGCAGGGTGTGGCGGGCGCCGACCTGCCAGCTGGGAGTTGGGCAGCTTCACTAAAGCCCTGCATGCAGAGCCAAGGAATCGCGCTCAGCTCACGAGTCGATCGTGATATACAGAGCAGACAGTTCACGTAGCAGCGGCTACCACTTTTTGCTTTTAAGGCAACTACCCATCGGCAGGGCTGGAGAAACGCTGGTTAAAAGCAGCGTGGTTATGCTGTGTTAAAACGGGCGTGACTCAAACACGCTCTGTCTCTCAGGCGATGCACGCGCTGTGTACGTACTGGTGCTTTTTCCAGGGAATCCTGCAAACGCGGCAATGGCTAGAAGCGAGGGGGCCGGGAGGGGAGATGCTTCGTAACCTTCATGTTGTCATTTTTGTGCTGCTTTGCTTTCCAGACACGAGCCACCTCCACGTTTATCTGAGACCTGCAATTCTGGATCATTTCTCCTTTTCCGTGTAAAAAGTAAATGTTCTTACGATAAACTTTGGTTACAGCCAGGTGTTTTTGTTTTCTCAGATTCGGGTCAGGAACGGAGGCTGGCAGTCAGCGAGCGGTGTCTGTCTCCCGCAGCCAGCGCCGCCGGGCAAAGGCCACAGCCCTGCGTGGGGCGGCCGCGCGCCCGCGAGGTTCCAGTGCACAGCAGCGTCTCAGCGATCACCAAGCCGCACACTGACACAGCAGGAAGGCAGTGGAGCTGTCATTGCACTACCCAACCTCCCGCCCCTGTGCCTCCGGCCAGGCGAGAGGCTCATGCCAGGAAAGTTGTCATGATAACCAATCCATTGGGAAATGGAAGAAGAAAATGATTTGATTTTGACAACCACATGAGCTTTGACAGATGACTGGACTAATGCACCAACCAGCCTGGCCTGACACAAACCAAGCAGCTCTTCTACTTCCGTGAGAAAACTCATCCTCCCTCAGCGACTGCAGAGATGGGTGGCCACGGGGGTCGGCGGCCACCTTCCCCGGGACCTCAGCTGCCTTCCTGCTCGGCTGGCCCTCCACCCCATCGCCCCACGGCGCCGGGGCCCCACGGGACAGCCCTCCACCTGTTCCAGCCTGCCATGAATACCCACCGAGGAGAGGGGCAGAGGCGCCTGGAGACGCTGGGATGGGGGCAGGACAGAAGCTCCTCAGGCCAGGAGTCCAACGCCTCCTCCATAGCCAAGGGCCAGACGCTGGGCTCCCTGCGACTGCCAACAGAAGAGACCGACGGCCGCTGCATACCACAGGCCTCAGCTGACCCCGCAGGCCTCAGCTGACCCCGCAGGCCTCACGCTGACCCCGCAGGCCTCAGCTGACCCCACAGGCCTCAGCTGACCCCGCAGGCCTCAGCTGACCCCGCAGGCCTCACGCTGACCCCGCAGGCCTCAGCTGACCCCACAGGCCTCAGCTGACCCCGCAGGCCTCAGCTGACCCCGCAGGCCTCACGCTGACCCCGCAGGCCTCACACTGACCCCGCAGGCCTCACACTGACCCCGCAGGCCTCACGCTGACCCCACAGGCCTCAGCTGACCCCGCAGGCCTCAGCTGACCCCGCAGGCCTCACGCTGACCCCGCAGGCCTCAGCTGACCCCACAGGCCTCAGCTGACCCCGCAGGCCTCACACTGACCCCGCAGGCCTCACGCTGACCCCGCAGGCCTCAGCTGACCCCGCAGGCCTCACGCTGACCCCGCAGGCCTCAGCTGACCCCGCAGGCCTCACACTGACCCCGCAGGCCTCACGCTGACCCCGCAGGCCTCAGCTGACCCCACAGGCCTCACGCTGACCCCGCAGGCCTCAGCTGACCCCACAGGCCTCAGCTGGCCCCGCAGGCCTCAGCTGACCCTGCAGGTAGAAGCCCCCATATTGAGCAGGAGGGCCCCTCAAGCGGTTGCCGCCCTCCTCCCCTCTGGAAGGATCTGGAAGGCCCTCGGTCACGCCTCCACAAAGGAGGCACAAGGGTGAGGTTTGGGGGTGTGCCAGAGGGTGGGCAGTGGCAGGCGCCTCTGCGGCCTGGTTCCCAGCTTGACAGGAGGCGCATGCAGGGTCCGCCACCCGCCTCTGCTGAGGGGCGTCACCCGCCACCCGCCTCTGCTGAGGGGCGTCACCCACCACCGGCCTCTGCTGAGGGGCATCACCCGCCACCCGCCTCTGCTGAGGGGCGTCACCCGCCTCTGCTGAAGGGCGTCATCCGCCACCCTGAGGGGCGTCACCCGCCACCGCCTCTGCTGCTCAGCTGGCCGGGCGGCCTCGCCCCCCGGCATGCAGGGGGGGGGGGGGGGCTCAGGTCCTTGCCCAGCTTCCCACCCAAGCCCAGCTCTGAGGAAGACAGGCCTGCTCCGGG
The DNA here is from genome assembly GCF_019054845.1 of Dipodomys spectabilis. Classification (NCBI taxonomy): domain Eukaryota; kingdom Metazoa; phylum Chordata; class Mammalia; order Rodentia; family Heteromyidae; genus Dipodomys; species Dipodomys spectabilis. Next base: position 591,232 of record NW_024871218.1, read on the forward strand.
AATAGAGCGCGGCGACGGCGCAAAGCTGCACGGCCACGTCACGCCGTTTGGAATTGTTTATTTTGTAAACAAACCACTGGCAATAAATTATGCTGAACTTTTAATAAGATGCACATCATATTAGGACTCAATTTTTTTGCCAAGAAAAAAAAAGGTAGGGGAAGTGGGGAGAAAATGCCTTGAAGTGAAGATCACAAAGGGCTTCCTGTTATGAGATACGGGTGCGTTTCCTTGACCAAAACCAGACTGATCAAAATACCAAATCAAAAATCATGAAAACTACAAACAGGTGGCACGCTGGCCCTGGCTTCCTCCCCGGCACCGTCGGGCCGCAGCGCGCCGTGGCTGCCGCGCCGGGGCGGCTCCGGCCGCAGCGTCTGCCCTTCCGCTTCCTCGGCACTGGGCGGCCGGTGGCCAGGGCACAAGGCTCGTGCTGGCCAGGCACAGGGCGCAGGCTCCGCTGAGTGGAAGCGGCTCGGCTCGAGGTGCGTGTTTCTGTTTTCCGAACAACTGGAGGTCAAACATCTGGGAGTGAGCGGCATTTGCTGCCCTCTTGCATGAGCCCTGGCCTGGCCTGGCCTGCGGTGCACGCCGGGCTCGGGGAGGTCGGAGGCCGAGCCCCCTCGCAGCGGCCCGGCCCGGCCCGGCCCTCCGTGGCAGATGCGCAGGCGCTTTGGAGCTCTGGAGGCAGCCCGTGTCAGCGGGTGGAGGGCGCTCGCACCGCTGGCCACCCCCTCACTCTTCACCTTCAGAGCCTCAGCCGACCCCTGCTAAATGTGCAGCGTAAGTTCCCTCCCCAGAGCAAGCATCTTCCTGACAAGGCCTGTGGGGCAGCGTGGAAGCGGGACCAGGCCCACGGGGGGGACTCGCTCAGAGGAGCTCCGGGCCGAGGCCCTGCGGCTGGACTCGGGGCGGCGCCCGCACAGCGGGGCTGCAGGGCACCAGCAGCACGGGCCACGGCCCGGCTCTGAGCATTACATCATACTGTGGGCACATGGGTGCCCACGGGGTCCAGTGGGAAGAGCGGCTCTCGGTGGTATGGGGCGCTGTGGCTCTGAAAGCCCCTGTTTACCAAGATAGGCGCTACAGGCCGCTCCACACATGGCCCAGGGAATTCCACCGCCATCTGGGCTCAGAAAGGTGAAGTCACAGCCAGAGGACAGCGGGGAGGAGGGGGGGGGCAGTGGGAAGAGGGGGAGGGCGGGCAGGAAGGGGGGAGCTCGCAGGAAAGGCGTTTCCAGGCCTCAGCCTCTGGCCCTGGCCACGGTCTCCAGCCGCTGCCAGCCTGCAATATTATCTCCAGAGCCATCCTTAAGTCTGCAGGTTAACCAAAATCCATGGACCCAAAACAGTTCAGAGCACTAGAAACACAAAGGGTTTGCCCTCTGACCCACAGCAGAATAAAAGTATAACCCAACAGCAAAAAACAACGCAAAAAAACCTCACGTGTCTGTACACTAACCTTTGTATAAATAACGGATAGGTCAAAGAAGCAGTTGTAATAAAATTGCTGCAATAGATTTAATCAAATGATTTAAAGTTGGGTCACCCCACGGGGGTAAGGCTAAAGCAGTGCTTTCAGGAACATTTGTGATTCTAAATGAGTACGTTAGAAAGTCAGGAAAGTTGGTAATTAACGACGCAGGGAACAGCTGACCCAGCGTCGGTGGCCCACGTGGTACCCAGCTAGCTACTCGGGGCTGCGACCCAGGTGATACGTTTGAAGCCTAGGCAGAAAAGTCTGCAGGATACATCTCAACTCGATCACCAAAATGCCAGACATGTGGCTCACGTGAGAGAGAGAGCACTACTTATGAGCAAGAAATTGACAAGCAAACCTGCTGGGTGCTGGTGGCACACGCTTGTCATCCTGGCTACTCAAGAGGCTGAGATCTGAGGATTGTGGTTAGAAGATAGCCCAAGCAGAAAAGTCCCCGTGAGACTCATCTCCAAGTAACCATTCAAAACAACCAGAAGCAGAGCTGTGACAAAGTGGCAGAGTGCTGGCCTTGAGCAGAAGAGCTCAGGGACCGCACTCTGGCTGAGTTAAGGCCCCATGACCGACAGAAGGAGGAGGAGGAGGAGGAGGAGGAGGAGGAGGAGGAGGAGGAGGAAGAGGAGGAGGAAGAGGAGGAGGAGGAGGAGGAGGAGGAGGAAGAGGAGGAAGAGGAGGAGGGGGAGGGAGGAGGAGGGGGAGGGGGAGGGGAGGGGGAAATTGACAAACAAGAGCATGAGATTCTGAATTCAAGGCCAGTACCAGGTACCAGTGTGCACTGTGCATACCTGCACGCACACACACACACACACACACACACACACACACACACACCCTAAATATACCCAAAGAAAGAAGAAAAAAATAGTAAGAGGAGAAATCAATGCAAAAGAAAAACATGAAGAAGAGAAAGAAGTAACAAAGCCAAAAATTATTTACTTGGAAAAATTAAGAAAATCAACAAACGTAACGGATCAGGCAAAGGCAGCAGCCAGGCGCGGTGCTGCCTGCTCTAAGTCTAGCTCCGAGGGAGTGTAAGCAGGAGGACTGCGGTCCAAAGCTTAGTGCCAGGCAAAAACACAACGCTCGATCTGGAAACAATGAGGCAGCGGGTACAGGCAGTTATGCCCGGAATCCTAGCTACTTGGGAGGCTGAAAATAGGAGGCTTGCAGGTGGAGGCCAGTCTGGACAGAAAAGCTCATAATCCCCCTTCTCCACCTATAAAGAGGCACAGTGCCTGACCTCCCAGCCTCATGGGAAGCTAAGAACAGGAGGACCAAAGTTCCAGGCCAGCCCCCGGCCGCCCCCGTGGAGGAAGCCTGGTAAGCCAGCACACGTGTGGGGTGTGGTCTATGGAGAGACGGGATCAATGCAGACGGGCGCCGTGGCTCACACCTGTAATCCTAGCTGCTAAGAGGCTGAGACCTGGGATCACCGCAGGAAACTTCCAATTAACCATTGAAAACTGGAAAAAAGCTGTCATTCAAGTGGTAGAGCACAAGCCGTGAGCAACGCCCGGACACCAAGTTCCAGCAGTGACCAGCACAAAAAGACGAAAGACTGCCCTACAGAAAAGCGCTGGTCCACGGTGGAGTCCAGCCCTTGTGTAGCAAGTGTGGGGCCAGGGTTCGAGCTCTCGCACCAGCCTCTTCAAGCAAAAGATGAAAACGAAGATAATCATGAGAAATGAAACACGACATCAATACAAACTCTAAAAAGCAAATGGACAGAAACAGGATATTGCAGTTAATTTTATGCCACTAATGATACCAAACAGGCTCTTAGAAAAAGCAGTAAGATGAGCACAAGGAAAAATACAATACTAACTAACACAACTCTGCCTCTTCATATTGTTACAGTGGCATCTGAATTTAACCCTGGATAACCAAATACGCTTTTCTCTATGCAAGCAGAAAGGTCTACGGAATGTGAAATGCCCTTAGTAGTAAGATACTGAGAAATAAGTTCAATAAATATTTAAAACGTCAAATCATTACTGAGAGAAACTGAAGTCTAAATTAGTGGGAAGATATACCATGTTCATGGATTAAACACTCAGTATTGGTGTCAACTGCCCCAAAGTGTTTTACAGATGGTACTCAATGTAATTAAAATCCTAAGACACTTTTCTTAAAAAAGAAACTAAGATGATTATTAAGAAACTAAGTTGAAATTAAGTTGAAGAACCAAACCATACTTGAAATGAATAAAGCTGAGAGACATATTAACCCATTTTAAAACTTAGACAAATGTGACGTAGTTAAGGTAGCATGAGATTAGAACAAAAGCACCCAGCAGATAACCAGCCCGGAGCAGCCTAGAGTGAGACCCACAGCAATTCAGTGGAGAAAGACAATTCTTTTCAATAAGCCGAAGCAATTACGTAAACATAGGAGAAAACCTTTTAATCCTTTCTTCATGCCATACAAAAATTAATTGGGAAAGGAAAACAGTCTAAACATGAAAGCTAATGCCATAAAGCCTTCGGAAGGAATCGCGGGGCTCCTGTCACCGCTGCAGCAGACAAAGACGGAGATTTCCATAGAACACAAAAGCACCAGCCCTTGTAGGAAAAAGGTAAGTGAAGTTTGTCAAAATTAAAAGCCTTCAAAAATAAGTAAGAAGACAAGGAAAGGCAGGCTACATATTGGGAAAATAGCCTCAATGAATGTCATGTAACCAAAACCTGCGCCCCAACATCTAAGGAGTGCTTCAAAGCAAATACGACAAAACAACACCCTATAAAAGCATGCGAGAGCCCCGTGCCACTTCACAACAGAGCACCTCGGACAGCAACAGGTACCTCAAAAGCTGCCCGGAGGACCCCACCCCACCTGCAGCCCAGGCTGGGGAGCACGCAGGAGGCCCATCCTAGACAGAGGGGCAGCGGGGAGGGGGGGCAGGAGGGGGGGGAGGAGGGGGGGAGGGGGAGGAGGGGGGAGGAGGGGGGAGGAGGGGGAAGATGGGGGGCAGGAGGAGGGGGAGGAGGGGGGCAGGAGGAGGGGGAGGAGGGGGGAGGGGAGGACAGGGGGAGGAGGGGGAGGACGGGGGAGGAGGGGGGAGCGGGAGGGAAGGAGGGGGAGGAGGGGGCAGGAGGAGGGGGAGGAGGGGGAGCAGGAGGAGGGGGAGGAGGGGGGAGGGGAGGACGGGGGAGGAGGGGGAGGAGGGGGGGAGGGGAGGACGGGGGAGGAGGGGGGAAGATGGGGGAGGAGGGGGGCAGGAGGAGGGGGAGCAGGAGGAGGGGGAGGAGGGGGGAGGGGGAGGACGGGGGAGGAGGGGGGAGGAGGGGGAAGATGGGGGGAGGAGGGGGAAGATGGGGGGAGGAGGGGGAGGAGGGGGGCAGGAGGAGGGGGAGGAGGGGAGGACGGGGGAGGAGGGGGGATCAGGAGGGAAGGTGGGGGGAGGAGGGGGGCAGGAGGGGGAGGAGGGGAGAGGAGGAGGAGGAGCAGGAAGGGAGGAGGAGGGGGAGGAGGGGGAGGAGGGGAGAGGGGAGGACGGGGGAGGAGGGGGGAAGATGGGGAAGATGGGGGGAGGAGGGGGGCAGGAGGAGGGGGAGGAGGGGGAGCAGGAGGAGGGGGAGGAGGGGGGAGGAGGGGGAAGATGGGGAGGGGGAAGATGGGGGGAGGAGGGGGAGGAGGGGGGCAGGAGGGGGAGGAGGGGGGCAGGAGGAGGGGGAGGAGGGGAGGACGGGGGAGGAGGGGGGGATCGGGAGGGAAGATGGGGGGAGGAGGGGGAGGAGGGGGGCAGGAGGAGGGGGAGGAGGGGGAGCAGGAGGAGGGGAGGAGGGGGGAGGGGAGGACGGGGGATCAGGAGGGAAGGTGGGGGGAGGAGGGGGGCAGGAGGGGGAGGAGGGGAGAGGAGGAGGAGGAGCAGGAAAGGAGGAGGAGGGGGAGGAGGGGGAGCAGGAAGGGGGAGCAGGAGGGGAGAGCAGGAAGGGAGGAGGAGGGGGAGGAGGGGGAGGAAGGCTGCGGGCGGAGGTGCACACAGCAGTGGCTGCCGTGGTGTATGCAAACGTGTCCGTTTTGCTGGCAGAAGACCCCGGGTATAAAGCCACGTGCCCCTTACAGCAGCACTAGTGCAAAGCGGACGGTCCTGCTGGGCCTCCCTGGACGGGCCTCCCTTTCTAGGAAGGAGTTAGAAGTAGTCACAGGGCAGAAATCTCGCTCTGCACCTTTGCGAGGTCTGTAACGTTCCCTGCCGTCACCGCATGTTGCTATTTGCTTTCTTGGTCAGCCGTGGGCCTGAACTCGGGGCTGGGCGCTCTGCCGCGTGGGCCGCAGCGCCACTTCCGGTTTTCTGGTGGTTCATTGGAGACAGAGTCTCACGGACTTTCCTGCCCGGGCTGGCTTTGAACCATGATCCTCAGGGCTCAGCCTCCTGAGTGGCTGGGGTGACAGGCGTGGGCCAAGGCGCCCGGCTCCTTGTTTTAACCACTGAAGCGGCTAAGAGCTGTGGGCAGCTCGACGGTGGGCAGAACCCGCCACCCAGCCCGGCGCCCGCCCTGGCCTCCCCGCCCTGGCCTCCCCGGCGCCCGCCCGCCCTGGCCTCCCCGCCCTGGCCTCCCCGCCCTGGCCTCCCCGGCGCCCGCCCGCCCTGGCCTCCCCGCCCTGGCCTCCCCGCCCTGGCCTCCCCGCTCTGGCCTCCCCGCCCTGGCCTCCCCGGCGCCCCGCCCGCCCTGGCCTCCCCGGCGCCCGCCCGCCCTGGCCTCCCCGCCCTGGCCTCCCCCGGCGCCCGCCCGCCCTGGCCTCCCCGGCGCCCGCCCGCCCTGGCCTCCCCGCCCTGGCCTCCCCGCCCTGGCCTCCCCGCCCTGGCCTCCCCGGCGCCCCGCCCGCCCGCCCGCCTGCCCTGGCCTCCCCGCCCTGGCCTCCCCGCCCTGGTCTCCCCGCCCTGGCCTCCCTGCCCTGGCCTCCCCGGCGCCTGCCCGCCCTGGCCTCCCCGCCCTGGCCTCCCCGCCCTGGCCTCCCCGGCGCCCTCCTCCACTCGGCCCTGCTGCACCCGCCCTCGGCGCTCTTTCCGGGCGTGTGCGGGCGCCCGCGGAGAGCTCCAAGCCCGAAGTCCAGTGGTCACCAGCAAAGCTGGGTTACACAGCCTCCGGGGGGCCGGTGCGGCCAGGCCACAGAGGGTGAGCCGGGAGGCCCAGGGCTGCACGGCACGCCCTGTCGGCGCCTGTGCAGTCTGCTCCGCAGGCACCGCGGCACACCCACAGGGCCTCCCGCTCCTCTCCAGTGCGTGGCATCCGGCGGTCAGCAGCGAGGAAGGCAGCGCTCCGCGGGGTGCAGAGGCTCCTCCGGGGGCCGGGGCCGGATGTGGCAGCGGTGGCTGGCCGGGAGGCAGCGGGTGGGCCATGCCCTGACATTGGCTGGGTGGGTGGCAGAGGGTGGGCCATGCCCCGACATTGGCTGGGTGGGTGGCAGCGGATGGGCCATGCCCCGGCAGCCGGGCGGGCTGGCAGCAGATGGGCCATGCCCCGGCACTGGCTGGGCGGGCTGGCAGCGGATGGGCCGTGCCCCAGCACTGCCCGGGTGGCAGCGGACGGGCCCGTGCCCCGGCGCTGGCCAGCTGGCAGCAGACGGGCCCGTGCCCCGGCGCTGGCCGGCTGGCAGCGGATGGGCCGTGCCCCAGTGCTGGCCGGCTGGCAGTGGCCCAGGCCAGCCCAGGACGGCGCCCTGCGTCAGGACCCAGGGGCCCGCACTCCGCAGCCTCTACGCCAGGCTGCTAAGGCCGGGGCAGGAATGTCTTCGTGTAGATCAGCCCCTCCCTTACTGAGGAGGATGCGATGGTTCTGATGGCCAGCTGGGCACAGGCCAGCGGACATGGAGCTCTCCTCCCCACCAGGCCCTGGCTGAGCCAGCGCCGTGGCCCCCGCTGGGCTGACGGGGGGGCCTGACACTGACAGCCCTGCCTCTGCGCCCCCAGAACCCGCAAGGACCCACAAGGATGGGGACCAGGGTGGGCTCACGCCAACAGACGCTCCTCTGAGCAGACCCTGGACACAGCGGGGGTCAGAGGTCTCCCCAGGCAGAACCATCCTAACTGGGACCCCAAAGGCCACGGGGGCCCAGGACCCCCGTCCTCCACCCGCAGCTGACCTCTGGCCGGCCCAGCCCCCAGGCAGGTCTGTGACACGGACAGGTGTCCCAGCACAGTGAGGGTCCCCTGACCACCGGCCCAGCCCCAAAGCACCATCAACCTTGCCAGGAGATTCTCTGCCCACACTCTGGGCCACTGCTATCAGGGAGAAATAAGCCCGGTGAAGGAGCCCTCCCAGAGCCCATTCCCAGCCCTGCACACTGGAGGCTCCTGCTCAAATCTCCCACGCTTGTGCTCTGTATGTGTGCATGCTCTCTACCTGTGCTCTGTGCACGTGTGCATGTTCTCTGTGTGTGCTCTGTGCATTGTGTAATGCTCTGTGTGCATGCTCTGCTCTTGTGTGCATGCTCTGCGCATACGTGTGCTCTGTTCATGTGTGTGCATGTTCTGTGTGTGCTCTGTGCATGTCTGCATGCTGTGTGTATGTATGCGTGCGTGCTGTGCATGCGTGTGCTCTGTTCATGTGTGCGCATGTTCTGTGTGCTCTGTGCATGTCTGTGCGTGCTGTGTGTATATGAGTGTGTGCATGTTCTGCATGTGCATGCTCTGTGCACACGTGTGCTCTGTTCATGTGTGAGCATGTTCTGTGTGTGCTCTGTGCATGCTGTGTGTGTGTATGAGTGTGTGTGCGTGCCCTGGCAAGCAGCTCCACAGCGTGTCAACATGTGCGTCTGCTTTCAATTGCACTGGAACAATTCTACCTGATAAACAAAAACAGATCCAAAATAACCTTTGGCAGGCAACATATTTTTAAAAGAAAGAGGTCTGCCTGCGTGGCAGGGGTAAAGCTTAAGCAAACAAACCTGGTCAAGCCAAACGTCAACGGTGCGCATCAACAGCCCTCAGAGGCTTCCACGGCCGGCCGGAGGGGCGGGGCGGCGCCCGCCCCCGCTGCCCGCCACCGCGCGCTGGCACTTCCAGGTCACAGGGTCAGAGCAGGGGCCAGCAACCAGCGCGAGGCAAGCAAGAGCGGAGGCTTGCTTCTCAGGGTCCTCTGGCTCCGGCCTGGGCCCTGCTGGGCGGGTGATCTGTGTTCCCAGGCCCGCTGGGCGGCTGGGTGGCTGTGGACAGAAGTCCACCCAGGGCTCAGGGCCAACACAGAGCGGGCGTGTGACTGCTTGCTCCAAATCCCACGCCCACGCGTGCGGAGCGGCGGGCCGGCGGCTAGCTCCAGGCCTGTAACCCGCGAGAGGCACAGGCCCCGGCAGGCCCCACAAGACAGGACGGCTGCCTCCGAGCCACGGCCCTGCCTGGGCTCCGCTTTCCCAAGCCAGGCTCTGGAACGGGACGCCACGGGACGCGCCCAGCCCCGCACACCGTCCCTCCAGGTGCAGGCCCTGAAGCCCGTGTCAGCCAGTTCCGGGGTGCTCCTCCTGCCTCCCATGGCCAGGCCAGGCTGCTGGGCAGAGCCCACCGTGGCTTCAGAAGTTGGGCTGTGGAGGCCCCAACTGCACAGCCCGGGAGCACTCCTGCCCTGCAGGTCAGGCGGTGGACCGGGCTCTGGGCTGGCCGCTGTGCTGAGGGAGGTGGACCAGCCAGGCACCCGACGTGGGAGGCTGGAGATACGGATCCCCTCTTCCAGAGGGCTGTCCTTGTATTCTTAGAAAATGTCAGGCCTGCGGAGGGGACAGGAGCATTTGTGAATGCTGATGTGCAGGGGGCCACGGACAGCCGGGAAGCACCGAACAACAGCGCTTTTGTGCCTCTCGGAGGAGGGAGCGGGAGAAAGGCCGAAAGCCGGAGAGAAATGAGTAAAAACAGCTGGAGGGGATTCTGAGGCGCGGGCCGAGCACATGGCTCCCCAGAGGGAGCACTGAGGAGCGGAGCGCACCGTGCTCAGGACGGAGTGGAGGGCCGCGAGGGCCGGCCGCACAGTGGAGGAGCGGCGGCCCGCACGCCCGGCCCGGCAGCCACGGCCCCGGGCCCCGTACAAAAGCTGGCTGAGACGCAGGGAGGCCACGAAGAAACAGTGGAACAAAAGTTGTTCTGTCTGCATCTTTGTATTCTTTCTTTCATAAAAGCCACACAAGAATCAGATGAATACCAGCTCATTGTACAAGAGCCGAACACCAATTAGAGAGGGAACATGAAAGCCTTTGGGCTCCCTCAACTCCACCGTCCCTCACTCCCCCGAGACGCACCGCTGGCGGCAGCGCCGCCTCCCGCCTGCTCTGTGCATCTGCAGACGCGTGCGCACAGCACGGCTCTCCCACTGCGTGCCCTGCTCCAGACGGGCTTCTGTGTTTAGTATTGTGTCTACCCTATTTACTCACAAAATGCTACGAAGGGCCTCACAGTAAGGCTGGCAGGAGCCTGTGCTCCAGAGCTCGCTGGCTCCACAGCCATCTTTCCGCGCTGGCCTGTGCTGCAGCTCTGGGCCGTGTGGTGCCCGGGGCGTACCCCCACCTGCACCCCTGTCACCGTGAGGTCAGACAAAACCCCACGCGTACACTCTGACCAGGCCGGGAAAGGCCATGTATGAATCCTGGAGAAGACCGGGCTGGTCCTGTGCCCCGGCAGGCCCAGGGAAACCCTGGTGGATCAGGACCCTGGGCGCGCCGGGTGTGCGGGCTTCCCTCGGATCCCACAGCTGCCCGTGCATGGGGCACCGTCCACACCGCCGGAAGGGCTGGCACGGACAGGCATCGGGCCTCCGTTCGCCAGCACCCCTGGGCCGCTGGCAGGCAGGTGCGGGGGCACGGCCTGCAGGGTGCCCGAGGGACACGCCGCTCAAGCGTCAGCACCCAAGGGGTTAAAGCGCTGCACTGCCCAGGCTGCCCGCCCGCCGCGGGGGCCGCCGCCCGCGCCGCCCGCCCCTGCCGTATGGTTTGCATTAGCAGCGCTCTGTTTGGCAGGGACCCCTCTGGCGGCCTGCCTTCCCTGCCTGCCCCTCCGCTCTCCACCGGGCTCAAAAGAAATACCAGGATCCACACAGAACCCCGTGCACTCCCTCCGTCTCTTCCCCGTCCTGAATCAAACAAGCTCTTAAACTCCTGACCTTCCGCCCGCCACCCGGTTTGCTTCTTGGCGGCGGCAGCAAGGAGGCTGGGAGTCAGGCACTAACCTCTCCCTCACCCAGCCCCGCACCGCAGGCCGGGCCGCGTCCCCCGTCCCGACGCCCTCCAGCCAGGCAGGGGCCGCCCCGCACACCCACAGCCCCCAGCAGCGCGGGTCCACACTCATCCCAAGCATCAGACTGAGATCCATGATGCACCCAGCCCGGGACCTCTTCTCGCTGCCAGACCCAACCTGCCACCCAGGACAGAGTCCCGTGCTGCCTGGGCATGCCGCCTGGCTCTCCACACGGCCCCCAACCTCCTGTCAGCTTGTCCAGACTCCAAAGCCGTGGTCCTCTCCAGGCCCGAGCCTGCCCTGCCCCTGCCCTGCCCAGCCCTGCCCTGGCTAGCCTTGCCCTGCCCTGCCCCTGTCCTGCCCAGTCCTGCCCTGCCCCTGCCCAGTCCTGCCCTGCCCCTGCCCTGCCCAGTCCTGCCCTGCCCTGCCAGCCCTGCCCTGCCCTGCCCTGCCCTGGCTAGCCTTGCCCTGCCCTGCCCCTGCCCTGCCCAGTCCTGCCCTGCCCTGCCCTGCCCTGCCAGCCCTGCCCTGCCCTGCCCTGCCAGCCCTGCCCTGCCCTGGCTAGCCTTGCCCTGCCCTGCCCTGCCAGCCCTGCCCTGCCCTGGCTAGCCTTGCCCTGCCCTGCCCAGCCCTGCCAGCCCTGCCCTGCCCTGGCTAGCCTTGCCCTGCCCTGCCCTGGCTAGCCTTGCCCTGCCCTGCCCAGCCCTGCCCAGCCCCTGCCCTGCCCCTGCCCTGTCCAGCCCTGCCCTGCCCTGCCCCTGCCCTGCCCTGCCCTGCCCCTGCCCTGCCCTGCCCTGCCCAGCCCTGCCCCTGCCCTGCCCAGCCCCTGCCCTGCCCTGCCCAGCCCCTGCCCTGCCCAGCCCTGCCCTGCCCAGCCCTGCCCAGCCCTGCCCTGCCCTGCCCTGCCCCTGCCCTGCCCTGCCCAGCCCAGCCCTGCCCCTGCCCAGTCCTGCCCTGCCCCTGCCCTGCCCAGCCCTGCCCTGCCCCTGCCCTGCCCAGCCCTGCCCTGCCCAGCCCTGCCCTGCCCTGCCCTGCCCAGCCCTGCCCAGCCCTGCCCCTGCCCTGCCCAGCCCTGCCCTGCCCAGCCCTGCCCTGCCCTGCCCAGCCCTGCCCCTGCCCTGCCCTGCCCTGCCCAGCCCAGCCCTGCCCTGCCCAGCCCTGCCCCTGCCTTGCCCTGCCCAGCCCTGCCCTGCCCAGCCCTGCCCTGCCCCTGCCCTGCCCTGCCCTGCCCCTGCCCCTGCCCTGCCCAGCCCTGCCCTGCCCCTGCCCTGCCCCTGCCCTGCCCAGCCCTGCCCTGCCCAGCGCTGCCCCTGCCCTGCCCAGCCCTGCCCTGCCCTGCCCTGCCCTGCCCCTGCCCCTGCCCTGCCCAGCCCTGCCCTGCCCAGCGCTGCCCCTGCCCTGCCCAGCCCTGCCCTACCCTGCCCTGCCCTGCCCCTGCCCTGCCCAGCCCTGCCCTGTCCAGCCCTGCCCAGGCCTGCCCCTGCCCTGCCCAGCCCTGCCCCTGCCCTGCCCAGCCCAGCCCTGCCCAGCCCTGCCCCTGTCCCTGCCCTGCCGAATTCTGCCTGTGTCCCGCGGCTGCCCTCAGGAGGGGAGGCCTGTGTCCAGTGCCAGGGACAGCAGCAGGGCCGGCAGGCAGGTCATGACCATCATCCTGAAGAATACGCCATGGAGGAGCTGTGCTACCTGCCTGGGAAGGAGAGCAGGGGACTGTGCGCAGAGGCGGGGAGCACGGAGGAGGAGGAGGAGCACACTGCGCAGAGGCGGGGAGCACGGAGGAGGAGGAGGAGCACACTGCGCAGAGGCGGGGAGCACGGAGGAGGAGGAGGAGCACACTGCGCAGAGGCGGGGAGCACGGAGGAGGAGGAGGAGCACACTGCGCAGAGGCGGGGAGCACGGAGGAGGAGGAGGAGCACACTGCGCAGAGGCGGGGAGCACGGAGGAGGAGGAGCACACTGCGCAGAGCGGGGAGCACGGAGGAGCACACTGCGCAGAGGCGGGGAGCACGGAGGAGGAGGAGCACACTGCGCAGAGGCGGGGAGCACGGAGGAGGAGGAGGAGGAGCACACTGCACAGAGGCGGGGAGCACGGAGGAGGAGGAGCACACTGTGCAGAGGCGGGGAGCACGGAGGAGGAGGAGCACACTGTGCACAGAGCGGGGAGCACGGAGGAGGAGCACACTGCGCAGAGGCGGGGAGCACGGAGGAGGAGCACACTGCGCAGAGGCGGGGAGCACGGAGGAGGAGGAGCACACTGTGCAGAGCGGGGAGCACAGAGGAGGAGGGGGAGCACACTGCGCAGAGCGGGGAGCACGGAGGAGGAGCACACTGTGCAGAGCGGGGAGCACGGAGGAGGGGGAGCACACTGCGCAGAGCGGGGAGCACGGAGGAGGAGCAGCACCTTCTGACCTAACCTTGCCCAGCGTCAGCTAATTTGAATACACTAGAAAGCTCCAAAAGTAAACAAACAAAAACTAAACAACCCTAGAGTTTGAGTGGCTGGAATTTGTCTTTAAAGAGGAAGGTGTTATATTGGAGCATTTTAGGAAAACCTCAAGTGAAAACAGGCAAGTGTCTGCTTTAGCCCAGCCTCTCACCCGCGCGCCTGGCGGCGGCATATCACGAGTCTAAGTCTGTGAACGCTCACAGCCACGCTCACGGTCTCATTACTGCCTTACTTTGTAAACACCGGGTTATGTGGTGGAGGGGTTTGTACACGCTGAGGAAACAGCTTGCCTTCAGGAAGAGACCAAGAAGGCCGAGGTCGCCGCACCGCAGGCTGAGGGGCCCAGGCGGGGCTCCAGTGGGCCGGGCCCGGCCAGGCCCCGACCCCACACTGCTCAAAGCCTTCAGTCACCCAAGATTTCCACCTTCAAGCAGTGTTTCCTGTCCCACAGCGCCCTGGTCCCTAAAGACAGCAAGCAGCCCCTCCTTCCCAGGAACCAGGAACGCAATTCTGTCTTCACAGGGAGAGAGGTAGCACAGCGGCCTGCCCCACGAGGGCTCATCCCGGGCCCTGGCACAGCTGTGCGCACAGTAGGGCCTGCCCCACGAGGGCTCACCCCGGCCCTGGCACAGCTGTGCGCACAGTAGGGCCTGCCCCACGAGGGCTCACCCCGGGCCCTGGCACAGCTGTGCGCACAGTAGGGCCTGCCCCACGAGGGTTCATCCCGGCCCTGGCACAGCTGTGCGCACAGTAGGGCCTGCCCCACGAGGGTTCATCCCGGCCCTTGCACAGCTGTGCGCACAGTAGTGCCTGCCCCACGAGGGTTCATCCCGGCCCTGGTGTAGCTGTGCACACAGTAGGGCCTGCCCCACGAGGGCTCACCCCGGGCCCTGGCACAGCTGTGCGCACAGTAGGGCCTGCCCCACGAGGGTTCATCCCGGCCCTGGTGTAGCTGTGCGCACAGTAGGGCCTGCCCCACAAGGGCTCACCCCGGGCCCTGGCACAGCTGTGCGCACAGTAGGGTCTGACCCACGAGGGCTCATCCCGGGCCCTGGCGTAGCTGTGCGCACAGTAGGGCCTGCCCCACGAGAGCTCACCCCGGCCCTGGCACAGCTGTGCGCACAGTAGGGCCTGCCCCACGAGGGCTCACCCCGGGCCCTAGATGTGCGCACAGTAGGGCCTGCCCCACGAGGGCTCACCCCGGGCCCTAGCTGTGCGCACAGTAGGGCCTGCCCCACGAGGGCTCATCCCGGGCCCTAGCTGTGCGCACAGTAGGGCCTGCCTCGCGGCCTCGCGGCAGGCTCCTGGCAGGCAGAGGCGTGGTGCCCGTGTGGTCGAGGGCAGGGACTGTGAGGACCTGAACACTTGGCGGCTCTGCAGGGCACAGTCGAGTCGTTTGAGGGCCGTGGCAGGCAAGTCCTGCTCTGATGCCCTCCTGCCGAGGGGGGGAGGCGGAGGGGGACGTGCGTGGCCTTGCAGGGCCCCCGTGCGCCTGGCGGGGGTCGCGTGGCCGGCCCCATGGGGGAGGGGAGGGGACGGGACGCAGAGGACACGGGCCTGTGAGTGGAGGGGAGCACAGCAGGCCCGCCTCCCATGCGGCCCACCCCAGGCCGGGCCGGCGGGGCGGCCCCACGCGGCCGGGGCCCTGGGGGCTGGGGGGCCGGCATCCTCCCCGGGCGGGGGGGGGGGGGGGGTCCCGCACGCCCTGTCCAGGCAGCCGACTCCTCAGGCCGCTCCTTCCACCCAGCACCAGCCGCAGGGTCCCCAGCCCTCTGCGAGGACCCGGTCAGGCGGCACAGACTCATGCTGTCTGTGCTGCACCAACGCAGCACAGAGGAGCTAGACGTGCCTGTGGCCAGAGAAGGAAGACGGTGCGTCTGGGCCCTGAACTCCTGCCCCGAGCTCTGACAGTTTCTGATGTTGCCACCGACGGCCAGCCCCCGGGTGGCCGCCCTCCCGAGCCCCAGGCCAGGGCCACGGCCATGCTGGCCAGCCGAGGGTCAAGAGAGCCAGCAAGCCTCAGGATGTCGGCGTTCCAACCACCCTGGGTGGCCTGGCAGACAGCAGGCCGCAGGTGGGAGCAAAGGAGGCTGATATTTGGAGTGAGAGTCGTCGGAGCAGCGTACCAGTGAAACCCGACGGGTCACCACCGTGTCCGCGGCCCGCAATGCCGGACACCATCGGGGCTGGTGGAGGGGAGGATGAGCGTGGCTCAGGAGGCCGGGCCTCACTCTTGTGACGTGGCCCTGGTGGGGAGTGTGGTGGGACACACGGGTGCCCACGGCCCGCCCAGGCCAGGCCAGCACCAGGCCCGCCTCCTCCTGATCAGAGGATGGTCGTGAAGGGAGCAGGCAGCCTGGCCGGCCAACCTGACTGCAGCGCTGCGTCTCAGCCGCTCGCCTGCGCTCCTCCAACACAGCCACCACCCCCAACGCAACGCCGAGAAGCGGAGCTGTCCACCCGAGCACACCTGGCCGCGCTCTCATCCACAGCCCATCTGCCTTGCCCAACGCCGCCCGTGACAAAGGAGGCACACCGGCACAAAGCAACAGGCGCTTCACTCCTGGTTTGGGAGCCGGATGGGGTTGGTCCCCAAGCCCCACAGGGCCCATCCCGGCGACTCCTCCCGGAGGCCCCAGGGCCCAGGCCACAACCACCCTCCTCTGTGGACTTCGTGGGCCTCTGTGCTCACACGGACTTCATGGAGCTCCGTGCCCACGTGGACTTCATGGACCTCCGTGCCCACGTGGACTTCATGGACCTCCGTGCCCACGTGGACTTCATGGACCTCTGTGCCCACGTGGACTTCATGGACCTCCGTGCCCACATGGACTTCGTGGACCTCTGTGCCCACATGGACTTTGTGGACCTCCGTGCCCACGTAGACTTCATGGACCTCCGTGCCCACACGGACTTCATGGACCTCCGTGCCCACGTGGACTTCATGGACCTCCGTGCCCACATGGACTTCATGGACCTCCGTGCCCACATGGACTTCCTGGACCTCCGTGCCCACATGGACTTCATGGATCTCTGTGTCCACACGGACTTTGTGGACCTTCGTGCCCACATGGAGTTCATGGACCTCCGTGCCCACGTGGACTTCGTGGACCTCTGTGCCCACGCGGACTTCATGGACCTCCGTGCCCACGTGGACTTCGTGGACCTCTGTGCCCACATGGACTTCCTGGACCTCCGTGCCCACATGGACTTCATGGATCTCCGTGCCCATGTGGACTTTGTGGATCTCCGTGTCCATGTGGACTTCGTGGACCTCTGTGCCCACACAGACTTCCTGGACCTCCGTGCCCACATGGACTTCCTGGACCTCCGTGCCCACATGGACTTCCTGGACCTCCGTGACCACGTAGACTTCCTGGACCTCCGTGCCCACATGGACTTCCTGGACCTCCGTGCCCACGTAGACTTCCTGGACCTCCGTGCCCACATGGACTTCCTGGACCTCCGTGCCCACGTAGACTTCCTGGACCTCCGTGCCCACATGGACTTCCTGGACCTCCGTGCCCACGTGGACTTCATGGATCTCCATGCCCACGTGGACTTCGTGGACCTCCGTGCCCACATGGACTTTGTGGACCTCCGTGCCCACGTGGACTTCATGGATCTCCATGCCCATGCGGACTTTGTGGATCTCTGTGTCTGTGTGGACTTTGTGGATCTCTGCGCCGACGTGGACTTTGTGGATCTCTGCGCCCACGTGGACTTTGTGGATCTCTGCACCCACGTGGACTTTGTGGATCTCTGTGCTCATGTGGATTTCATGGATATCTGTGCCCACGTGGACTTTGTGGATCTCTGTGCTCATGTGGACGTCGTGGATCTCTGTGCCCACGTGGATTTCGTGGATCTCTGTGCCCACGTGGACTTTGTGGATCTCTGTGTTCGCGCGGACGTCGTGGATCTCCGTGGCCACGTGGACTTCGTGGATTTCCGTGCCCACGGGGCCGTTGGGCGCCTGTGGCCATGTGGGCCTCATGGATCTGTCACTCCTTTCTGTCTCTTGCCTGGGCACTTGTCTTTGGACTTAGTCACCTTCATCATGTTACAAAGGCCCACACAGGTCACATCTGAGGTTCTGGGTGGATGTATCATTCAACCCTACCGTAGTTTACCCTCTGGTGCTCAGAACTTCACATCTGTCCTACATACAAAACGTAACGTCGCCCTGTCTGCCTTCCCTCCGAGTCCCTCTGACCAAGCCACTACTGTAAGATGCAAGTCTCCTCCAAATACCACTATCTCCACGAGTCCCTGAGCAGGTGTGGGTGACGCTCTGGGTGTGGTCTGTCTCTGCCACCTGTGGGCCTGGACAAGAAGCAATCTCCCTTCAGACCATATGCAAGACAGCAGAGAGCAAAAACTCCATCCCAAAGGGAGAAAATGGAAGGGGCGTGGAAGGGATCGGAGGCTCCATGAAGGTTTGGCACCCCAAGGGGCGAATTCTATCAGCTTCCGGGACCTGAACGTGTGCCCCGGCACCCAGCTGCCAACCTCGTCCCTTCCCCGGGAGCCCTCCTTCCCACCACGCCTTCCTCCCAAGCTGCAGAAGTTGGGAGACTCTGAACAAAGCAACAGGAATGTTGCCGGCCCACAGCCTTCCGGCCCCAGCATCTCGGCCTGGGGCCGGCTCTCCAGACTTCAGCCTGCCGAATCCCACAAGGTCCAAGCCAGCTCCCACAACCCAGAACTCGTATCTGTACAGAATGCCACCTAGACCAGTTGGGCTCGAGTGCGGGCACCACGACCCCTGTGGACACACCCTGAGAGATCTGCACTCCCGTCGCTGAGAAACCCAACGCAGCCTCCCGCAGTGCCCTGGTGGGGTCGCCCGTGAGCCCCAGCTGCCTCCTCCACCGGGCACTCCACCTGTCGGCTCTGGGGTGCACCAACACTGGGCGGGCCACGGCCTCTGTCCAGGAAGCCTGTGCGGGCTCCTGGGGCCGTGCGTCTCCCTGCCTCTCAGCTTGCAAGCTGGGCGAGCGTGCACCACTGATCCATGCCCAGCCTGGCCTCAAACCCCCGATCCTCCTGCTTTGTTCCTTCAGCAGCTGGATTACAGACACGTCTACCACACCATAGACACAAAAGCCTTCTCAAGGGCACTGGCGACACCAAGTCAGCCAGGACGTGGCACCAGGCGGCGGCCTGCGGTGGGGATGGTGTGCTGTCCTGCGGTCCTCCGAGGGTGGCGGGGCCGGCGGCACAGCCTGGACCCCCAGAGCGAGCGACTCAGCACTGTCAATCTGTGATCAATATGAAAGGCCCCCCTTTTTTTTTGCCGGTCCTGGGGCTTGAACTCAGGGCCTGGGCACTGTCTCTGAACTGCTTTGTTTGCTCAAGACTAGGCTCTAACATTTGAGCCACTGTAATACTTGTTGCTTTTTGCTCATGTGGTGCTAAGGAATCGAACCCAGGGCCTCATGCATGCAAGGTAAGTGCTCTACCACCTAGCCACCTTCCCAGCCCTCAATCTGAAATTCTTCTGGTTAAGAAACATGTATGGTGGGCATGCCTGTGATTACAACATGGGGGAGGCACTGAGGCAGGAAGATGGAAAATTCTAGAACAGCCTAGAAAAAGAAATAAAAAGGTACCCCAAATAACCATGCATATACCTGGTGTCCCTCCAACAGCCAGGCATGCATCTGCCGTACCCCAAATAACCACACGCAAGTGCCACCCCGAGCCCCGAGGGCTCGCAGAAAGGCGTGGTGCCCAGTGTCCGCCCTGGCCTCCCGCCCAGCCCTCCAGCTCGGGCACGCGGGCCACGGGCGTTCCAACGAGAATTCGAGAATCCAGGAGAGCAGCACTTCTGGGCTAAGATGGGCAGGGAGGGCGGAGGGAGGGGGGGGGAGGGGCGGGGGAGGGGGGAGCGGGGGGAGGGGGGGAGCGGGTCCAGAGGTGCAAAGAAGCGCCAGAAGAGCTGACCTTGAGGGCAGGGATCTCCACGCTGTCCCCGAGGCTGACGGCGCCCGACAGCACCGTGCCAGTCATCACGGTGCCCTGGCCTTTGATGGAGAAGCAGTGGTCCACAGACATGAGGAACGGGCCCGAGGGGTCTCTCTCTGGGATGGAAATCTGGGACATCAGGACCTAGAGAAGAGAGGTGGCTGCCAGGTCACAGCAGACCTCCCACCCCTGCTGCTTCCCAGCTGAGCGGGGGGAGGGCCTCCGCCCCCACCCCTCCCGCTCCCCGCCCCTCCCCCTCCCCCCCCAACGGGGAGGCCTCCCCGCCCCTCCCTGTCCTCCCGGCCCCTCCCTGGCCTCCTCCTCCTCCTCCTCCCCCCAGCCCCTCCCCCTCCTCCTCCCCACCCCTCCCCTTCCTCCCCCTCCCCCTCTTCCTCCCCTCCCCACCCTCCTCCTCCCTGCCCCTCCCCCCCTCCTCCTCCCCCTCCTCCCCACTCCTACCCCCCTCCCCCCCTCCCCCTCCTCCCTGCCCCTCCCCCCCTCCTCTCCGCCCCTCCCCCCCTCCTCCTCCCCACTCCTACCCCTCTCCCCCCCTCCCCCTCCTCCCCCTCCTCCTCCTCCCCCTCCTCCTCCTCCCCACTCCTACCCCTCTCCCCCCCCTCCCCCTCCTCCTCCTCCCCCTCCTCCTCCTCCCCCTCCTCCTCCTCCCCCTCCTCCTCCTCCTCCTCCTCCTCTCTCCATCTCATCCTCAGGTATCTGTCGTGGAGCCCGGTGCATGTGCCCCCTGCCCAGGCCTCAAGCCCCACGCAGGACGCCGCAGCCCCACACCAGGCATCCACAGGCAGACCTGCACGCTCACCGCCGGCTCACCTCCCCGCAGCCCTGAGCCCTCCGGAAGGGCTCCCAGCTCCGTCCCACCAGGCACCCCGCGTCCCGCCATGCCGTGCATCCCAGCGTGCAGCACCGCAGCGGCTGGCACGGTGCCTGAGGGCCGGGGCCTGGCCGGCACCTGGGCAAGGGCTGCGGGCCGCGGCAGGGATCTTCACCCCCACCCCAGGCGCCAGCAAGGGGGGCAGGCCCACGTCCGCCCCCGCCGGCCGTGCCGGCCTGTGCCGGCCTGTGCCGGCCGGCCCGAGCGGGGCCTGCGGGCCCGTGCCAACCCGTGCCGGCCTGTGCCAGCCTGTGCCGGCTTGTGCCGGCCGGCCCGAGCGGGGCCCGCGGGCCCACAGCCCAGTTTCCTCATGTCAGCTCTGCTCGGGTGCTGTCAGAGCTAATCAAGAAACAAATGCACAAAGGCACAGCACGCCGCGGCGCTGCTTTGACTTGGCTGTTTTCTGATTTCATAAGGAACAGGCTGTCAGGAAACTATTCGGTAGTGAATGTTACAAAACTTGGTCTTGTGATCACATTTTAAAGTTCAAAACAGGCTTGGTCTGATTTATGTAGAGGCTTTTAAGAGGAATATACAAACATACTTCGGAGCCACATTTTTGTGGATTTTATTTGAGCAAAAACAACTGTGGCAGCTTCTAGGGCCTCTGGAGCTGATGTGCAGGCCAGAAAACTCCAGCTCCGGGAGCCGCCAGCCCAGAGGGGCGGCTGGGTCCGGGTGCAGGGGACGGGCTCGGAACCCCCGCTTCCCCGCACACCGGCTGGCGGGCCTCTCAGCCTCCCCCATGGCCTCGCAGATAAACACCTTAGTGTGGGGCCTGGAACACTGGGTCGGTGTCACAGTCATGAGCGCGTGGGGCGTCATCTGTGCACGTGGCACCCAGGACCCCCGCTTGCCAGCCCCGAGACCCCCGCGACCCCCGCTCACCACCACCAGCCCCGAGACCCCCCGCTCGCCACCACCAGCCCCGAGACCCCCGCTCACCAGCCCCGAGACCCCCGCTCGCCACCACCAGCCCCGAGACCCCCGCTCACCAGCCCCGAGACCCCCGCTCGCCACCACCAGCCCCGAGACCCCCCGCTCGCCACCACCAGCCCCGAGACCCCCGCTCGCCACCACCAGCCCCGAGACCCCCGCTCGCCACCACCAGCCCCGAGACCCGCCGCTCGCCACCACCAGCCCCGAGACCCCCGCTCACCAGCCCCGAGACCCCCGCTTTCCACCACCAGCCCCGAGACCCCCGCTCGCCACCACCAGCCCCGAGGACCCCCGCTCGCCACCACCAGCCCCGAGACCCCCGCTCGCCACCACCAGCCCCGAGACCCCCCGCTCGCCACCACCAGCCCCGAGACCCCCCGCTCGCCACCACCAGCCCCGAGACCCCCGCTCGCCACCACCAGCCCCGAGACCCCCGCTCGCCACCACCAGCCCCGAGACCCCCGCTCGCCACCACCAGCCCCGAGACCCCCCCGCTCACCAGCCCCGAGACCCCCGCTCCGCCACCACCAGCCCCGAGACCCCCGCTCACCAGCCCCGAGACCCCCGCTCGCCACCACCAGCCCCGAGACCCCCGCTCACCAGCCCCGAGACCCCCGCTCACCACCACCAGCCCCGAGACCCCCGCTCGCCACCACCAGCCCCGAGACCCCCGCTCGCCACCCACCAGCCCGAGACCCCCGCTCGCCACCACCAGCCCCGAGACCCCCGCTCACCAGCCCCGAGACCCCCCGCTAGCCACCACCAGCCCCGAGACCCCCGCTCACCAGCCCCGAGACCCCCGCTCACCACCACCAGCCCCGAGACCCCCGCTCGCCACCACCAGCCCCGAGACCCCCGCTCGCCACCACCAGCCCCGAGACCCCCGCTCGCCACCACCAGCCCCGAGACCCGAGACCCCCGCTCGCCACCACCAGCCCCGAGACCCCCGCTCACCAGCCCCGAGACCCCCGCTCGCCACCACCAGCCCCGAGACCCCCGCTCACCAGCCCCGAGACCCCCGCTCACCACCACCAGCCCCGAGACCCCCGCTCGCCACCACCAGCCCCGAGACCCCCGCTCGCCACCACCAGCCCCGAGACCCCCACTCGCCATCACCGGCCCCGAGACCCCCGCTCGCCACCACCAGCCCCGAGACCCCCGCTCGCCACCACCAGCCCCGAGAACCCCGCTCGCCATCACCGGCCCCGAGACCCCCGCTCGCCACCACCAGCCCCGAGACCCCCGCTCGCCACCACCGGCCCCGAGAACCCCGCTCGCCACCACCGGCCCCGAGACCCCCGCTCGCCACCACCGGCCCCGAGACCCCCGCTCGCCATCACCAGCCCCCAGACCCCCGCTCGCCACCACCAGCCCCGAGACCCCCGCTCGCCACCACCAGCCCCGAGAACCCCCGCTCGCCACCACCAGCCCCGAGACCCCCGCTCACCAGCCCCGAGACCCCCCGCTCGCCACCACCGGCCCCGAGACCCCCGCTCGCCACCACCAGCCCCGAGAACCCCGCTCGCCACCACCAGCCCCGAGACCCCCGCTCGCCACCACCAGCCCCGAGACCCCCGCTCGCCATCACCAGCCCCCAGACCCCCGCTCGCCACCACCAGCCCTGCAAGGCCAGCACTGTCCCCTCCGCCCTCCCCTGGGCAGAGCCTGAGTGGACAGTACCTCGATGAGCTCTGGGATGCCCTGTGGAGCTTCAGTGTCAGGGGCCTCTGGTCCCCCGGGCTTGGCGGCCACAGGCACGACTGGTGCCCCCTGGAACCTGAAAGAGAGGCAGCAACAGCACCGTCACGGAGCGCAGGGCACGGAGCGCAGGGCACGGAGCGCAGGACACGGAGCGCAGGGCATGGAGCGCAGGGCATGGAGCGCAGGGCATGGAGCGCAGGGCACGGAGCGCAGGGCACGGAGCGCAGGGCATGGAGTGCAGGGCATGGAGCGCAGGGCACGGAGTGCAGGGCACGGAGTGCAGGGCACCGTCACGGAGCGCAGGGCATGGAGCGCAGGGCACGGAGCGCAGGGCACGGAGTGCAGGGCACCGTCACGGAGCGCAGGGCATGGAGCGCAGGGCACGGAGCGCAGGGCACGGAGTGCAGGGCACGGAGCGCAGGGCACGGAGTGCAGGGCACCGTCACGGAGCGCAGGGCATGGAGCGCAGGGCATGGAGCGCAGGGCATGGAGTGCAGGGCACGGAGTGCAGGGCATGGAGTGCAGGGCATGGAGTGCAGGGCACGGAGCGCAGGGCATGGAGTGCAGGGCATGGAGTGCAGGGCACCGTCACGGAGCGCAGGGCATGGAGCGCAGGGCATGGAGTGCAGGGCACGGAGCGCAGGGCATGGAGTGCAGGGCACGGAGCGCAGGGCATGGAGTGCAGGGCATGGAGCGCAGGGCATGGAGCGCAGGGCACCGTCGCAGAGTGCAAGGTACTGAGCGCAGGGCACAGAGCGCAGGACACGGAGCACAGGGCACCGTCACGGAGCGCAGGGCACCGTCACGGAGCGCAGGGCATGGAGCGCAGGGCACCGTCACGGAGCGCAGGGCACCGGGGAGGGATGGGGGTCTGGAGCACACCCCACTTGCTCCTTGCCAGGCAGGGATAGGACAGGAGGGACACGGAGGCCCCATCAGGAAAGCCCTGGCATGGAGAGCCCTCCTAGTTTTACATCATGCAATGGAGCCTCGGCAGCCTGGCCCTGGTCCTGAAGAAAAGATGGCCTTGAAGTTGACAGCACCCAGGTCCCGAGAGGCTCTGGAAGGGAGCCCGGGGCGCACCTCACACAGCAGCGCCGCAGGTCCACGTCGGTGACCTGAGCGAGCAGCAGCGGTGCTGTGTTTTCCTCCCGCCCAGGACTGGCTGCCATGCCCGTGGCTTCCAGTCCTGACACCGCGCCTGCCACAGGCAGGCGCAGGACGCACGGCCTGCCATTCTTATCCTATCAGGAAAACGGGGTTTTGGTGGCACTGGAGTTGGAGCCCAGAGCTTTCTGGTCACTGGGCAGGTGCTCTGTGCCACAAGCCCTGTGTTCAACCTCTTCTGTAGTTGTTTTTCAGGTAGAATCACACTCCTGCCTGGGTCTGGCCTCAGACCTCCATCCTGCTCCCCAGGGACTCCTACCTAGGTGTGATCACAGTGCACCCCACGCTCGGCCCATACTCAGCCCCGTGGTGAGCGCACCCCCACACTCAGCCCACGCTCAGCCCCGTGGTGAGCGCACCCCTCACGCTCAGCCCACGCTCAGCCCACGCTCAGCCCCGCGGTGAGCACACCCCCACACTCAGCCCACGCTCAGCCCCGCGGTGAGCACACCCCACGCTCAGCCCACGCTCACCCACGCTCAGCCCACACTCACCCACGCTCAGCCCACACTCAGCCCTGCGGTGAGCACACCCCCACACTCAGCCCACGCTCAGCCCCGCGGTGAGCACACCCCACGCTCAGCCCACGCTCAGCCACGCTCAGCCCACGCTCAGCCCTGCGGTGAGCACACCCCCACACTCAGCCCACGCTCAGCCCCGCGGTGAGCACACCCCACGCTCAGCCCACGCTCAGCCACGCTCAGCCCACGCTCAGCCCACGCTCAGCCCACGTCAGCCCCGCGGTGAGCACACCCCACACTCAGCCCACACTCACCCACGCTCAGCCCACGCTCAGCCCACGCTCAGCCCCGCGGTGAGCACACCCCACGCTCAGCCCACGCTCAGCCCACGCTAAGCCCACGCTCAGCCCACGCTCAGCCCCGCGGTGAGCACACCCCTCACGCTCAGCCCACACTCACCCACGCTCAGCCCACGCTCACCCACGCTCAGCCCACGCTCAGCCCACGCTCAGCCCACGTCAGCCCCGCGGTGAGCACACCCCACGCTCAGCCCACACTCACCCACGCTCAGCCCACGCTCAGCCCACGCTCAGCCTCGCGGTGTGTGCACCCCACGCTCAGCCCACACTCAGCCCACGCTCAGCCCCACGGTGAGCACACCCCACGCTCAGCCCACACTCACCCACGCTCAGCCCACGCTCAGCCCACGCTCAGCCCCGTGGTGAGCGCACCCCTCACGCTCAGCCCACGCTCAGCCCACGCTCACCCACGCTCAGCCCACGCTCAGCCCCGCGGTGAGCACACCCCACGCTCAGCCCACGCTCACCCACGCTCACCCACGCTCAGCCCACGCTCACCCACGCTCAGCCCACGCTCAGCCCCGCGGTGAGCACACCCCACGCTCAGCCCACGCTCACCCACGCTCACCCACGCTCAGCCCACGCTCAGCCCACGCTCAGCCCCGCGGTGAGCACACCCCACGTTCAGCCCACGCTCACCCACGCTCACCCACGCTCAGCCCACGCTCAGCCCACACTCACCCACGCTCAGCCCACGCTCAGCCCCGCAGTGAGCACACCCCACGCTCAGCCCACGCTCACCCACACTCAGCCCACGCTCAGCCCACGCTCAGCCCACGCTCACCCACGCTCAGCCCCGCGGTGTGTGCACCCCACGCTCAGCCCATGCTCAGCCCACGCTCACCCACGCTCAGCCCACGCTCAGCCCACGCTCAGCCCCGCGGTGTGTGCACCCCACGCTCAGCCCACACTCACCCACGCTCAGCCCCGCGGTGTGTGCACCCCATGCTCAGCCCACGCTCAGCCCCGCGGTGAACGGCCGGGGCTCTTGTCTTCTTGGGCTCAGCCTCCTCCCTACCCACTGGCAGGCGGCCCGGCTGGCCTGGCAGGGCTGAGTCCCAACCGAGGGTGGGATCGAGTGCACCGGCAGCCCTCAGACAGGCACTGCCCAGCCAGTTCTTCATGGCCACGCAGCTCCAAGGAGCAGCCCCCGCTCCGGCAAGCACACCTTCCTCCTCCACCCCTCCTGCCTCAGCCCAAGGGCCCACAGAGAGCTGCTCACCCTGCTTGCAATCCTCACCACATGGCCCTGAGCCTGGCGGGCAGCAAGAGAGAAAACGGGGAAGCCTGCAGGAGCCCCCACGACCCCAGGAGGAGCCCCCACGACCCCAGGAGCCTGCACGACCCCAGGAGCCCCCACGACCCCAGGAGGAGCCTCCACGACCCCAGGAGCCCCCACGACCCCAGGAGCCCCCACGACCCCAGGAGCCCCCACGACCCCAGGAGCCCCCACGACCCCAGGAGCCCCCACGACCCCAGGAGCCCCCACGACCCCAGGAGCCCCCACGACCCCAGGAGCCCCCACGACCCCAGGAGCCTCCACGACCCCAGGAGCCTCCACGACCCCAGGAGCCCCCACGACCCCAGGAGCCCCCACGACCCCAGGAGCCCCCACGACCCCAGGAGCCTCCACGACCCCAGGAGCCTCCACGACCCCAGGAGCCTCCACGACCCCAGGAGCCTCCACGATCCCAGGAGCCTCCACGACCCCAGGAGCCTCCACGACCCCAGGAGCCTCAGGTGCCACGGTAAATGGACACCAGCTCAGGAGCAGAACTCCAACAGCCCGAGAGCCACTGCAGGGCCTGCCGTCCCCAGGAGGAGGGCCTGAGCAGGGAGGGAGAGCAGAGGAACGTTTCGTAAAAGAGCACCAGTAAAACCAAGCAGGACGAGGGACAGGGAAGAAAAGAAACCTGAGAAATTTTGAGGAAAACGGAAGAAGAATGAACGCTCACCGCGCAGCCCCGCCCCTGGGCAGGGCCTGGCTGGGGGGGGGGCAGGCCCCTCCCTGGCAGGAAGCCGGGTGGGCGGAGCCTGAGGCTGAGGGTTACCGAGGGCCTGGCTGGGGGGGGGGGAGGCAGGCTCCTCCCTGGCAGGAAGCCGGGTGGGCAGAGCCTGAGGCTGAGGGTTACCGAGGGCCACAACAGGCACGGACAATCCCAAGGACTACTCATAAACCTCTCTGAAAGCCAACCTGTAACAAAGTCTAGCCGTGTGCTGGGCAGGGGTGTCTCCACAGATCAGGAGAAGCTGAGCTTCCGGGTCGGGGCTGCGACCAGCCACACGACCCTGCCAACCGGTCACGTCTGGCCTCAGGAAGGGCCACACAGAAACAGGGAACAGAGCCAGGAGCAAGAAGCCTGTGCTGCGCCTTGGCCCAGGGGCCTGCCATGTGGGCAGCTGAGTCAGAGACCGTAAGAGCTTTAGGAGCTCCCCCTGGCCGCCGCCTCCTCCCGACCCCTGCAGCCGAGTCCTGGTGCCCCCTGGACCCAGACGGCCAGCTGGACGCAAACAACCTTTGCCAGCACACCAACGGACCAGACGATGAAAAACGGACACAGGCCAATCCAAAGAGCTGCTCCTGCGCACTGCACAACGCGACTGGCTCCACAGGCCCCGCAGGTGCCCGTTCACAGCGGATGCGCACCACGCACGGGCTCCAAGCCTAGTGCTCCTGCCCAAGGAAGGCGGAGCGTCTGGGTGTGCACAGCGGGGATGTTACCTCCCGAGTCAGGGAGCCCGTGGCACAGACACGCTCCCTCCCGCCCCCCGCCGGCGCCACGGCTGCACGAGAATTCCACGAGGCCGACACTCACCAAGCCCAGGGCCCCCGCAGGACCCGCGCAGCCTCGGCACCCAACGACAGGGCCTGGGCTAGAGGAGAAACGAGTTGAAACAGGCAAGCAGCAGACACAGGGCCTGGAAGAAGACGCAGCAAGGGTGACCAGAGGGAACAGAGAAGCCCACAACAGCAAACAGCTGCAAGCGGCAAGAGCAAACAGCGTGCAAGCGGCAAGAGCAAACAGCGCGCAAGCGGCAAGAGCAAACAGCGTGCAAGCGGCAACAACAGCAAACAGCGTGCAAGCGGCAAGAGCAAACAGCGTGCAAGCGGCAAGAGCAAACAGCGTGCAAGCGGCAAGAGCAAACAGCGTGCAAGCGGCAACAGCAAACAGCGCGCAAGCGGCAACAACAGCAAACAGCGTGCAAGCGGCAAGAGCAAACAGCGTGCAAGCGGCAACAACAGCAAACAGCGTGCAAGCGGCAAGAGCAAACAGCGTGCAAGCGGCAAGAGCAAACAGCGCGCAAGCGGCAACAGCAAACAGCGTGCAAGCGGCAAGAGCAAACAGCGTGCAAGCGGCAACAACAGCAAACAGCGTGCAAGCGGCAAGAGCAAACAGCGTGCAAGCGGCAAGAGCAAACAGCGTGCAAGCGGCAACAACAGCAAACAGCGTGCAAGCGGCAAGAGCAAACAGCGTGCAAGCGGCAACAGCAAGCAGCGTGCAAGCGGCAACAACAGCAAACAGCGTGCAAGCGGCAAGAGCAAACAGCGTGCAAGCGGCAAGAGCAAACAGCGTGCAAGCGGCAAGAGCAAACAGCGTGCAAGCGGCAACAACAGCAAACAGCGTGCAAGCGGCAACAACAGCAAACAGCGTGCAAGCGGCAACAACAGCAAACAGCGTGCAAGCGGCAAGAGCAAACAGCGTGCAAGCGGCAAGAGCAAACAGCGTGCAAGCGGCAACAACAGCAAACAGCGTGCAAGCGGCAAGAGCAAACAGCGTGCAAGCGGCAAGAGCAAACAGCGTGCAAGCGGCAAGAGCAAACAGCGTGCAAGCGGCAAGAGCAAACAGCGTGCAAGCGGCAACAGCAAACAGCGTGCAAGCGGCAAGAGCAAACAGCGTGCAAGCGGCAACAACCCTGTCTGTACAGCACACATGGGAGGAGGACGCTGCCCTGGGACGGACAGACAGACTGGCGACCTGGGAGGAGGACGCTGCCCCGGGACGGACGGACAGACGGACGGACCGGCGACCTGGGAGGAGGACACTGCCCTGGGACAGACGGACGGACCGGCGACCTGGGAGGAGGACGTTGCTCCAGGACAGACAAACTGACCAGCAACCTGGGAGGAGGACGTTGCCCCGGGATGGACGGACAGGCGGCCTGAGAGGAGGACGCTGCCCCAGGATGGACAGACGGACAGGCGACCTGGGAGAAGGACGTTGCCCTGGGACGGACGGACAGACAGACGACCTGGGAGGAGGACGCTGCCCTGGGACGGACAGACGGACAGGCGACCTGGGAGGAGGAAGATGCTGCCCTGGGACGGACAGACGGACAGGCGACCTGGGAGGAGGAAGATGCTGCCCTGGGACGGAAAGACGGACAGGCGACCTGGGAGGACGACGTTGCCCCAGGATGGACAGGCGACCTGGGAGGAGGACGCTGCTCTGGGACGGACAGACAGGCGACCTGGGAGGAGGACGCTGCCCTGGGACGGACCGACAGACAGGTGACCTGGGAGGACACTACCACAGGACGGACAAACTGACCGGCAACCTGGGAGGAGGACACTGCCCCAGGATGGACAGATGGACCGGCAACCTGAGAGGAGGACGCTGCCCTGGGACGGACAGACGGACAGGCGACCTGGGAGGAGGATGCTGCCCCGGGACGGACGGACAGACAGGCAACCTGGGAGGAGGACACTGCCCCGGGATGGACAGATGGACAGGCAATCTGAGAGGAGGATGCTGCCCCGGGAAGGACGGACAGACGGGCAACCTGGGAGGAGGACGCTGCCCCAGGAGGCACTGGGGAGACCGTGGGTACATTTTTATCTTCTATTTTGATTTCTGTTGCCACGGATAGATGCTTATGCAAGAGTAATTTTAAATGCTTCAAAGATAAAGAAATCACAAAGAAAAACAATCAAAAAGTCTGTCTACATAAAAATTAGAAACTTCTGCCTCTCAAAAAAAACCGGAATGCAAGAGCAATAAAGGCTGAAGGCCTATTTGCAGCACATCTGGTTGGAAAAGGGTTAATAGCTGTGTTCCTACTAATAACGCTCTTAACATGTCAGAAAGAAGTGTGAAACTCACAAGAAGCCAAGAGACAAGCGTATACTCAAACAAGTAACATACCCTTGCTATCCTAAGGTTTCAAACATGTTTACACCACATGAGTTTACATGTATGTATTAAAGCTAGCTGCTGACCCTGTGTGAATAATAAATGTAGACAATGATAGGGCAATGTTCAACCAAAGATATAAATGTTCACGTCTTTTGATCTAGTTATCTCAGATCTGGGAGACTACCATGAGGTGAGACCTGAAAATACAGCCAAAGCTTAATGATCTACAAAAGTATTCAGCCCAGTAGATGAGTTGTGCACAAAAAAGAAAACCCAGTCTAAAGAGTTGAGAAGAGGGCTGGGAAGGTGGCTCAGTGGTAGAGCGCTTGCCTCGCATGCATGAGGCCCTGGGTTCGATTCCTCAGCACCACATAACAGAAAAAGCCAGGAGTGGTGCTGTGGCTCACGTGGTAGAGCGCTCGCCTGGAGCTGAAGAGCTGAGGGACAGCACCCAGGCCCAGAGTTCAGGCCCCACGACCGACAGCAACAACAACAAAAACAACAACAACCCCGAAGAATGAGTAAGACAAAGCTAATTAGTGGTATGAAAGATTTAACACCTAAAAACGTCAAAACATTGCTTAAAAAAATAGAAAAAAGAAAAAAGATGTAAGTGAGTGAAAAGCGATTCCATGTCCATGTATGGTAAGATGTCCCACGGCAAAGATGTCACTGTCACCAAACACACCCACAGACTCCAGACCCGCGGTGCTGATCGCTCCTAACCCACCCAGACTCCACGTAATCCCATCAAAATTCCAGCATCATTTAGCAGAAATGGAAACACACACCTCAAACGCGGGGGATTGTAAGTCCCCAAAACCATCTTGGACAAATCAGACGTGAGAACCCTACTTCCTGAACCCGAACCCCCAAGTCTCGGTCCTGACAGGACACACAGACTGGGAAGACGGACTTGTAACAGACACACACACAGCTGCATGCGTGCGGGTGCCGGATGCGAGATGGACAGCTACGCACACAAGAGCGCCCCCCAGCTGCTACCTCACACACACGCGCGCGTGCGCACACACACACACACACGCAGCTCCATGCGTGCGGGTGCCGGATGCAAGATGGACAGCTACGCACACAAGAGCGCCCCCCCAGCTGCTACCTCACACACACACGCGCGCGTGCACACACAGACACACACACACGCACACACACACAGCTGCATGCGTGCGGGTGCCGGATGCGAGATGGACAGCTACGCACACAAGAGCGCCCCCCAGCTGCTACCTCACACACACACGCGCGCGTGCACACACACACACACGCAGCTCCATGCGTGCGGGTGCCGGATGCGAGATGGACAGCTACGCACACAAGAGCGCCCCCCAGCTGCTACCTCACACACACACGCGCGCGTGCGCACACACACACACACGCAGCTCCTACCTCACACATACACACACACACAGCTCCTACCTCACAAACACACACACACAGCTCCTACCTCACACACACACACACACACACAGCTCCTACCTCACACATACACACACACACAGCTCCTACCTCACACACACACACACACACACACACACACACACACACAGCTCACACGGTCCGAGCTTAATCTTAAAAGCTAAAACTATAAATTGGAAAGACAGGCACTAGGAAAGTTATTCAGGACACTGGATTTGGCAAGGACTCCACAGATATGATTCCAAAACAGCGGCCACAAAAAACCAGGTGAGATGTAGAATTTTCACTTATTGAAACAGACTATCAAGAACTAAAGAGTACAAAAAAAAGGTTTTAACCCAAAATTGCAGCAGCCGCTCTTCGAGGACCTGCGGCCGGAGCCCCTACTCTCCAAGTTCCCTTTCAATTGTTCTCTGGATTGAAAAATATGTTCTATGTTTTTCAGGTTTTGATAAGTGAGAGGTTCACTTTTTCTAGATAAAAATGTTCTTCGCATTTAAAAAAATGTACTTGATGAGGAACTCAGAGCTGTCAGGAAAGTTCGGCTGCGTGGGCAGATCCGGAGGTGGGCCCCAGGGCCTCGGGCCCAGCTGGTCACCGGGCAGGGCCCTCTCCTGCCAGCGCTGAGGACGGGCGGACTGCTCTGATAAAGTCCACGACCTGACCTCGCAGTCACTGAAGTAATAGTATCAATTTAAACGT
Organism: Dipodomys spectabilis; assembly: GCF_019054845.1. Taxonomy (NCBI): domain Eukaryota; kingdom Metazoa; phylum Chordata; class Mammalia; order Rodentia; family Heteromyidae; genus Dipodomys; species Dipodomys spectabilis. The sequence continues at coordinate 623,086 of NW_024871218.1, forward strand.
GCAAGTGAGGATTTTCCGTCCGTGTAACTAACCAGGGTTTGGGTGTCGCTTCACCTTCGAGAGCAGGCCAGGCCTGTTCCCCACAGGGAGTGGTCCTGACACCCGCCATGCTTTGGGGGTCCACGAGGCCTGCCCTCTCCTTCCTGACAAGAAAATAGAACCGCAGGCCTCCAATAACTTACCAAAAGAAGGCCCAGTGTTTTATCTTCCTTTTTACAGTCTCATATCCACTTCCGTGGGGAATAACAAAGTCTGAATTCTTATGCAACACTTATCTAAATGTGTCGATTTTATCGGATTGATGAATTTTGCAAACAAAAGGCAGGCCAGGAATCTTTCATGACACATTTGGTCCATTCACAGGCTGGGGCTTTAATTTAACCAACCTGAGAATTCTGGGGGAGAACTGCAGGTGCTGATTCTGAAAAAAACCATATCGTAACTGGGAAGGCCAACCAATCTTTATGGCAGGGCGGCACGCAGGATATTGTGCCGGCTGCAGAGCGGGAGGCAGGGGGGCCGTCTCCCCGTGATGGCTGCTCCGGGTGGATCGGGGGCCCGTCTCCCCGTGACGGCTGCTCCGTGTGGATTGGGGGGCCCGTCTCCCCGTGACCGCGGCTCCGTGTGGACCGGGGGCCCGTCTCCCTGTGACGGCTGCTCCGTGTGGATCGGGGGCCCGTCTCCCCGTGACCGCGGCTCCGTGTGGATCGGGGGCCCGTCTCCCCGTGACCGCGGCTCCGTGTGGATCGGGGGCCCGTCTCCCCGTGACGCCTGCTCCGTGTGGACCGGGGACCCATCTCCCCGTGATGGCTGCTCCGTGTGGATCGGGGGCCCGTCTCCCCGTGATGGCTGCTCCGTGTGGATCGGGGACCCGTCTCCCTGTGATGGCTGCTCCGTGTGGACCGGGGACCCGTCTCCTCGTGATGGCTGCTCCGTGTGGATCGGGGGCCCGTCTCCCCGTGACAGCTGCTCCGTGTGGATCGGGGGGCCTGTCTCCCCGTGATGGCTGCTCTGTGTGGATCGGGGACCCATCTCCCCGTGATGGCTGCTCCGTGTAGATCGGGGGCCCGTCTCCCCGTGACAGCTGCTCCGTGTGGATCGGGGGGCCCGTCTCCCCGTGACGGCTGCTCCGTGTGGATCGGGGGCCCGTCTCCCCGTGACGGCTGCTCCGTGTGGATCGGGGGCCCGTCTCCCCGTGACGGCTGCTCCGTGTGGATCGGGGGCCCGTCTCCCTGTGACGGCTGCTCCGTGTGGATCGGGGGCCCGTCTCCCCGTGACGGCTGCTCCGTGTGAATCGGGGGCCCGTCGCCCCGTGATGGCTGCTCCGTGTGGACCGGGGGCCCGTCGCCCCGTGATGGCTGCTCCGTGTGGATCGGGGGCCCCTCTCCCCATGATGGCTGCTCCATGTGGATTGGGGGCCCGGCCGGGAGCGGAAGAGGGCGGCGTCCTGGTCTTCTCAACCACACCAGAGTCATCATTCTGGGCTGGACCGCGGGTCCCACACCCTGCCCTCTGCACACCTGGCCTGGCAGCGCCACGCCCTCCTGCCCTGGCCAATGCTGGGCCAGCGCCCCTCGGCCAGTGCCCTGCTGCCCCGCAGAATCAGACCGCAGACGATGAGGGATGCCGCCGCCACCGCCGGTTTGGCTTTCAGGCTCTCCCTTCACCTCCGACCCGGCGGCCAGCGACCACCTGCAGGGACAGGCCGGCCAGCCACCCTGCACAGACCCCAGGGACGCCTCGCCCCAAGGTGGGACGGGGGGGGCAGGCCCCACCGGCCTCCTCAGCGTCTGTCAATGACGCGGCTCACCGCCGCCGGCACCCGCCCCAAGTGGGCATCACAGCTCTGGTCTCCCTGGCACGGGGCCTGGCTGAGATGCCGGCCATGGCCAGCGTGCACCACGGCAGGCCCAGCCTTCTACACAGGGACGGGCCCCGAGGCCTCAAATGCCTGGGCGCACAGAAGGCAGGCGTGGGACACAGGCCAGCGCTCAGGACACAGGACCGTGGGGTGCCGTGGCGGGACGGTACCCGGAGACAACGGCAGCAACACCAAGCTCTGCTCCGCATCTGTGGCACCAGACAGCTTTGCTTACAGAGCAGGGAGGGGGGCAGCCTGCCAGCCGTGCGGACGAGGAGTACCTCACAGACGGACACAGCTGATCCGGGACACACCCAGACACGGCTGACCCGGATACACCCGGACACCCCTCACCCGGGACACACCCGGACACAGCTGACCCGGGACACACCTGGACACCCCTGACCCAGATACACCCGGACACAGCTGACCCGGATACACCCGGACACCCCTGACCCGGATACACCGGACACCCCTCACCCGGGACACACCCGGACACGGCTGATCCGGATACACCCGGACACCCCTGACCCGGATACACCCGGACACCCCTCACCCGGGACACACCCGGACACAGCTGACCCGGGACACACCTGGACACCCCTGACCCAGATACACCCGGACACCCCTGACCCAGATACACACGGACACAGCTGACCCGGGACACACCCGGACACCCCTGACCCAGATACACCCGGACACGGCTGACCCAGATACACACGGACACCCCTGACCCAGATACACACGGACACGGCTGACCCAGATACAGCCGGACACCCCTGACCCAGATACACCCGGACACGGCTGACCCGGATACACCCGGACACCCCTGACCCGGGACACACCCGGACACCCCTCACCCGGGACACACCCGGACACAGCTGACCCGGGACACACCCGGACACCCCTGACCCAGATACACACGGACACCCCTGACCCAGATACACACGGACACCCCTGACCCAGATACACACGGACACAGCTGACCCAGATACACCCAGACACCCCTGACCCAGATACACACGGACACCCCTGACCCAGATACACCCGGACACCCCTGACCCAGATACACACGGACACCCCTGACCCAGATACACACGGACACCCCTGACCCAGATACACACGGACACGGCTTACCCAGATACACACGGACACCCCTGACCCAGATACACACGGACACCCCTGACCCAGATACACACGGACACAGCTGACCCAGATACACCGGGACACCCCTGACCCGGATACACCCGGACACCCCTCACCCGGATACACCCGGACACAGCTGACCCGGGACACACCCGGACACCCCTGACCCAGATACACCCGGACACGGCTGACCCGGATACACCCAGACACCCCTGACCCAGATATACCCGGACACGGCTGACCCAGATACACCCGGACACCCCTGACCCGGATACACCCGGACACCCCTGACCCGGATACACCCAGACACCCCTCACCCGGATACACCCGGACACCCCTGACACGGGACACACCCGGACACCCCTGACCTGGATACACCCGGACACCCCTGACCTGGACACACCCGGACACCCCTGACCTGGATACACCCGGACACCCCTGACCCGGATACACCCAGACACCCCTCACCCAGATACACACGGACACCCCTGACCCAGGACACACCCGTACACCCCTGACCTGTATACACCTGCACACCCCTGACCCGGATACACACAGACACCCCTGACCCGGGACACACACACGGACACGGCTGACCCGGGACACACGGACGCCTCCTCACAGGGCGGCACTCACTTGGTGCCCTCCAGCGTCTTCCGCATGCGCTTGGTCATCCTGTCGATGGCCGCCTGCCTCTTGCCCTCGGCCAGAAGGTCCACCTTGTTGAGCACCACGACCAGCTTCTGGCAGGCGATCTGGCCAATCACCAGGCACTCCGCGGACTGCGTCTGCATGCCCTTGGTAACGTCGATGACCAGCATCATGAGGTCGATGATCTGAGCCCCTGTGGGGAGACAGCAGAGGTCAGAGGCTGCCCACCTCCCAGGCCGGCGGGGTGGGGGCCAGCCCATGAGGGGCTGCGGCCTGGTCTAGGACTGGGCCTGCCCGTGTCACTGAGCCACGGACACATCTGGAGAGCGGAGGACACAAAGGCCCCGGGCAGAGAGCGCCGGCTGCCCAGGCAGGGCCGACGCCACACGCACACCGCTCCTGTGCAGCTCTGTAAAGGCTCAGACTCCTGCTCTAACTCACGCGGGAGAGCGCGCGGGGCTCAGACTCCTGCTCTAACTCACGCGGGAGAGCGCGCGGGGCTCAGACTCCTGCTCTAACTCACGCGGGAGGGCGCGCGGGGCTCAGACTCCTGCTCTAACTCACGCAGGAAAGCGCGCGGGGCTCAGACTCCTGCTCTAACTCACGCGGGAGAGCGCGCGGGGCTCAGACTCCTGCTCTAACTCACGCGGGAGAGCGCGCGGGGCTCAGACTCCTGCTCTAACTCACGCGGGAGAGCGCGCGGGGCTCAGACTCCTGCTCTAACTCACGCGGGAAAGCGCGCGGGGCTCAGACTCCTGCTCTAACTCACGCGGGAGAGCGCGCGGGGCTCAGACTCCTGCTCTAACTCACGCGGGACAGCGCGCGCGGGGCTCAGACTCCTGCTCTAACTCACGCGGGACAGCGCGCGCGGGGCTCAGACTCCTGCTCTAACTCACGCGGGAGAGCACGCGGGGCTCAGACTCCTGCTCTAACTCACACGGGAGAGCGCGCGGGGCTCAGACTCCTGCTCTAACTCACGCGGGAGAGCGCGCGGGGCTCAGACTCCTGCTCTAACTCACGCGGGAGAGCGCGCGGGGCTCAGACTCCTGCTCTAACTCACGCGGGACGGCGCGCTGGGCTCAGACTCCTGCTCTAACTCACGCGGGAGGGCGCGCGGGGCTCAGACTCCTGCTCTAACTCACGCAGGAAAGCGCGCGGGGCTCAGACTCCTGCTCTAACTCACGCGGGAGAGCGCGCGGGGCTCAGACTCCTGCTCTACACTCACGTGGGAGAGCGCGCTCAGACTCCTGCTCTAACTCACGCGGGAGAGCACGCGGGGCTCAGACTCCTGCTCTAACTCACACGGGAGAGCGCGCGGGGCTCAGACTCCTGCTCTAACTCACGCGGGAGAGCGCGCGGGGCTCAGACTCCTGCTCTAACTCACGCGGGAGAGCGCGCGGGGCTCAGACTCCTGCTCTAACTCACGCGGGACGGCGCGCGGGGCTCAGACTCCTGCTCTAACTCACGCGGGAGAGCGCGCGGGGCTCAGACTCCTGCTCTAACTCACGCGGGACGGCGCGCGGGGCTCAGACTCCCGCTCTAACTCACGCGGGACGGCGCGCGGGGCTCAGACTCCCGCTCTAACTCACGCGGGAGGGCGCGCGGGGCTCAGACTCCTGCTCTAACTCACGCGGGAGAGCGCGCGCGGGGCTCAGACTCCTGCTCTAACTCACGCGGGAGAGCGCGCGGGGCTCAGACTCCTGCTCTAACTCACGCGGGAGAGCGCGCGGGGCTCAGACTCCTGCTCTAACTCACGCGGGAGAGCGCGCGGGGCTCAGACTCCTGCTCTAACTCACGCGGGAGGGCGCGCGGGGCTCAGACTCCTGCTCTAACTCACGCGGGAGGGCGCGCGGGGCTCAGACTCCTGCTCTAACTCACGCGGGAGAGCGCGCGCGGGGCTCAGACTCCTGCTCTAACTCACGCGGGAGAGCGCGCGGGGCTCAGACTCCTGCTCTAACTCACGCGGGAGAGCGCGCGCGGGGCTCAGACTCCTGCTCTAACTCACGCGGGAGGGCGCGCGGGGCTCAGACTCCTGCTCTAACTCACGCGGGACAGCGCGCGCGGGGCTCAGACTCCTGCTCTAACTCACGGGGGACAGCGCGCGGGGCTCAGACTCCTGCTCTAACTCACGCGGGAGAGCGCGCGGGGCTCAGACTCCTGCTCTAACTCACGCAGGAAAGCGCGCGGGGCTCAGACTCCTGCTCTAACTCACGCGGGAGAGCGCGCGGGGCTCAGACTCCTGCTCTACACTCACGTGGGAGAGCGCGCTCAGACTCCTGCTCTAACTCACGCGGGAGGGCGCGCGGGGCTCAGACTCCTGCTCTAACTCACGCGGGAGAGTGCGCGGGGCTCAGACTCCTGCTCTAACTCACGCGGGAGAGCGCGGGCGGGGCTCAGACTCCTGCTCTAACTCACGCGGGAAAGCGCGCGGGGCTCAGACTCCTGCTCTAACTCACGCGGGAGAGCGCGCGCGGGGCTCAGACTCCTGCTCTAACTCATGCGGGAGGGCGCGCGGGGCTCAGACTCCTGCTCTAACTCACGCGGGACAGCGCGCCCGGGGCTCAGACTCCTGCTCTAACTCACCCGGGAGGGCGCGCAGGGCTCAGACTCCTGCTCTAACTCACGCGGGAGAGCGCGCGCGGGGCTCAGACTCCTGCTCTAACTCATGCGGGAGGGCGCGCGGGGCTCAGACTCCTGCTCTAACTCACGCGGGACAGCGCGCGCGGGGCTCAGACTCCTGCTCTAACTCACCCGGGAGGGCGCGCAGGGCTCAGACTCCTGCTCTAACTCACGCGGGACAGCGCGCGCGGGGCTCAGACTCCTGCTCTAACTCACGCGGGAGGGCGCGCGGGGCTCAGACTCCTGCTCTAACTCACGCGGGAGGGCGCGCGGGGCTCAGACTCCTGCTCTAACTCAAGCGGGAGAGCGCGGGGGGTCTTCGCCCAGCTGTGGGCAGCAACCTTCTGAGGCAAAGCAGTTCTAAGCTGCCAAGACACTATGGTAGGAAGAGGCCTGAGGGAGAATTCTTGGTGGGAAGGAGAAGGTGAAACTTTGGATTTAGTTTTTAGAAAATGCAAGCCGCTTTATGAATTGCTTGAGGCAGTGAGCAGATCAACCTGTTTTCTAGCCCTCTAGATGCAGAGTATGAGAACACTTCCCACATGCGTGACCCCCATTCCTTCTGTCCTCCCAGCTCCTCTGTGGAGCCCTGCTTCCGCTGCCCTGACCCCGCCCCATGCCCAGCTGTGAGCCCCGCCCCACCACCAGCTCAGCAGCAGGGAGAACAGGACGCCAGGGGCCCTGTCAGGGCACACAGGAGCGAGGGAAGACAGGAGGGGGAAAACGAGGCAGAAGGGGGAGAGGTGGAGGGAGGAGGGTGAGGGAGGATGGTGAGGGAGGATGAGGAAGGTGAGGGAGGAAGGTAAGAGAGGAGGGTGAGGGAGGAGGGTGGAGGAGGGTGAGGGAGGAGGGTGAGGGAGGAGGGTGAGGAAGGAGCATGAGGGAGGAGGGTGAGGGAGGAGCGTGAGGGAGGAGGGTGGAGGAGGAGGAGCGTGAGGGAGGAGGGTGAGGGAGGAGGGTGAGGGAGGAGCGTGAGGGAGGAGGGTGGAGGAGGAGGAGCGTGAGGGAGGAGGGTGGAGGAGGAGCGTGAGGGAGGAGGGTGAGGGAGGAGGGTGCGGGAGGAGGGTGCGGGAGGAGGAGGGTGCGGGAGGAGGGTGCAGGAGGAGGGTAAAAGGAAGGGCCCGGCGGGAGGCCTCTGCTGTGGGCTGCCGATGAGCCACCGGCTAGCTGACCCGTCCCGCACTGCCTGCCACTCGTGCATGGCCCAGCAGCTGGCTACAAAGGGTGCTAAGACCCGGGGACACTGTCCACTCCTCAGAGGCCTCCTGGTCACTGCCGAGTCTCGGGGAAGCTGTGTGCCCGGACTGCAGGCAGGCCCGCGTGTGCCCGGCCTCCGCTGCCCGGCCAGAGCCAGCCACAGGGCAGCGCCCACCGCGGGCCTCCGCCTCCGCCTCGGCCTCTGCGGAGGGAGGGGCCCCACGGCGCTGCCCACGGTGAGCTGCATGTCCCCGCAGAGGACTGAGCGCAGCCAGGACCCTGCCCGCCCACGGGACGGACGCGTGCCCAGATCTGGGGGACGGCCACCCAGGCCGCAGGCAGGCTCTCCGGCCTCCACAGCAGCCTCCGCTGGTCCGCGTGGCGGGCTGCCCTTTAAAGTGATAGGAAGCCTATTTGGGAAAATCATCGACATGCACGTGAGCATTGACCAGCCACGTTTACATACACGTGAACTGCACTGCGGCGGACATTTGGCTGCCAAAGTTGTGATGACATGATGTCCGGGGTGGAGGTGACAGCTGAACAGGACCGCCATCCACCGAAGGGGCCTCTTCACTGCTAGAGCGACCCCCACCATGCGGGCTGGCGCGGGAGAGCACAGGGCTGCGCTGAGGCAGCAGCAGAGGTGCGTGTCTGCGGGTGTGCGGTCGAGAAGTAGGTATTCGATTCTCAGCACATAAAATACCCGAAGGGAGCGTGAAAGAGACTCGGGAGGGAAGAAGAAAACCCCTGACTCTACGTTCTTTTCTCCTTTTCAAGCAGGAGTGTGCACAATCCATACAGAAATGAAGGAATACGTTGGTTGGTGGTGATGGCGGTTGTGGTGGTTGTGGGGTCTGGGTCTGGGCACTGAGCTTTGCTCCAGGCTAGTGCTCTACCACTTGAGCCACAGCGCCACTTGTGGTTTTCTGGTGATTAACTGGAGATAAGAGTCTCATGGACTTTCCTGCCTGGGCTGGCTTTGAACCTCGATCCTCAGATCTCAGCCTCCTGAGTAGCTGGGATGACAGGCATGAGCCCTGGGATGCCCAGGCTCTGGATCACTGTCATACACCTGTGCTCCCAATGGGCCCAGCTGCCTCCGGTCTTCTCTCTCCCCGACTCCACCTCCCTCCACACAGGGCCCCAGGCTGGACTGGGCCTGCCCGGCCGGGCCCTCCTCGGCCCTCCCCCCACCCCCAGGAGCTCACCGTGGACCCTGCGCAGCTTCACAAACCCTGGCGAGGCGAGGCTGAGAACACGGCGGCACGCCCCCCTCCTCCACGTGACCAGGATCCTACGCCTTTCCCCCAGATCTAATCTCCTCTCCGCGCCCCCTGCACCGACCCTTCCGCTGGCTGGGCTCCAGAAACAGTCGACAGACTCCCTCGGCCCCTTCCGGCATCGACAAGCCGCCTTTGTGCAGCAGCATGCAGCTCTGCCCCTGCGGACCCTGTGTGGGGTCAGCGCCAGGGACTTCTAAGGGACAGGGTCAGGGTGCCCCGTCTGCCGCGCTGAGAATCCAGCACTGCGGGAAGCGGGGTCCGCGGCCGCCGCCACCGCCCGTGCCTCCTGCTCCTTCATCACAGGAAGTACACGACGGTCCGTGCTGTCCTTCCCAGACCCCCAGCACCCCCAGGCCGAGTCCAGCGCGGTCCTCCACCGTTCCCATAGAGCAGAGAGGAAGTCGCTCTGAGACCAGAGGGGCCGCGCGAGCGGCGGGGCACGCTGACAAAGGGCCTCTGTGCCGCCAGCCATCAGGCTCTTCATCTGGTTGTCTGACTGCAGAATCCTTGAAAGCATTGCCGAGTAATTATAACAGGGTTAAAGTTCCCAGCACTTGGAGAAATCACAATTTCTAATTCTGCAGATGATGTATCTTAAATCATTTTAAAAATACAAATAGTGAGAAGGTCACAGAGGTCAACATTTAACCAAGTCTAAGTTATCTGTAAGATAGAATTTTCCTCTGGGACTGATGGAAAACACTAAGTTGAAAAAAAATCCAACTAAAGAAAAAAAGTCACATAAAACTTTAAACGTACTTCAGCAGCTATAAATCAGATTTTTTTTAAAAAAGCTACATGGTAGAATACGCAACTAGCAAGCACAAAGTTCTAAGTTCAAATCCCAATACTGCCTTCCCCCAAAAGAAAAAGAATCAAGGCTACCGGCCTTCTACGAAGGGAAGAGAACATCGAATTTCAGTGAAGAGCCATCCCCAGCACGGGGGCCTGGTGAGTGCTTCCAGAGTCAAACTAACGCCACCAAAGAGAAACTTTCCACCAACGGCTGGTAAGGTGTCAGGTGAACAAGTGCCATCATCAGCAATCACTGACAGTGGCGCTCCCAGGCGACACTGAGCCGTGTGACCGGGCCTAGCCGCCGTCCTGTGCGCCGCGGGCCGCACTGTGCCATGCGGCTGGGACCGTGTGCACCGCGGTCTGCCTCCCATGGCCGCTGCCATCTGACACACAGACTTGAGAGGAACAGCGGCCACATCAATATCCAGAGCAAGGACCTGGCAGGGCTGGAGAGCAGACCCAGATGTCCGCCTCCGATGCCCACATCATGACCAGCCATGTCCCCTCTGATACCCACATCGCTGACCAGTCACGTCCAGTCCAGAACCAAACAATGATCCCATGTCTATGCAAGCCCATGGGTCTCCAAGGCAGCAGAGGCCGGTGCAGAGAGCCCGTCAGGACCCAAACACAGGCCCCGGCTGGGCAGAGGTCCGAGGGGCCTCACCAGCCCCCAGGCCAGCACTACTGCTGCCACTCTGATTCATCATCCAGCACATGCCGGTCCCCTGCTTTGTGGGTCACAACACATTAAATAACTTCCCAAGCCACCCACACACCAGCAAGAAGGCAGGGCTGGCCAGGCAGCAGCCCGAGCTGCAGCTGTCCGAGCCTGTGTCTAGGGATCCAGTACAGTGCCGGCCAGCCAGGAGGCTCCCAGCTTGGGGTTCTCTGGCATCCCCCTAAGGACAAATCTGAGGTCTGGGCTTGCAGGACAGCGAGCAGCCCAGCAGGGTTAGAAGCAGGACTGTCTGGATTCATGTGTTCTGCACTTCCTCTTGGCTGGAGCCCTGCCTCCCCGGTCCCCAGACCCAGGCGCCCGCAGAGCAGGTGGCCGGGCAGGGGCTGGCTGACGGCAGGCGGCCGGGGGCCCACGTGCCGCTGAAGCCATCCCACAGGAGGGAGCCCCCAGGCCTGGGCTGGGGAACAATGGCAGCGTGTCAGCAGCGGGGAGGGACAACAAAGAGAGGCCGTTTGGAAGATCAAGGGAAAAAATAAACAGCCGGGACAAGACAGCAGACAAATAGAGGTGCTGGAGCCCTGCCAAAAGGAAGAGGAGCCAAAGCACCGATGCTGGCGCTGGCGAGGAGGCTGGGAGTGGGGAGCCGGGAGCGGGGACCGGGGAGCTGGGGGCAGGGAGCCGGGGGCGGGGAGCGGGGAGCCGGGGGCGGGGAGCGGGGAGCGGGCAGACACCACAGCGCAACCGGGCCGCCACACCAGCCCGCCGGGCGTCGGGTGGCCACTAGGCCAACATCAAGTTGAACCTACCTCTCATGCTAGCCAAAGTGAATTCCAAACAAACACGAAACCATAAAATTGAAAGAGTTCTAGAAGAAAGGGTGTGAAAAAAATAAATGTTATGGCCGTGGGGGCAGGGGGTTGCGGGCATGGCCATGCTGCACCCGACTGGGGCTTGAGCTCAGGGCCTGGGCGCCTTCCCTGCCTGAGGAGATCACTCTACCACTTGGGCCACAGATCCACTTTTGGCTCTTTGGTGGCCAGTTGGAGTTGAGTTGGCTTTCAATCAGGATCCTGAGATCTCAACTACCTGAAAGGCAAGAATTACAGGTGAGAGCCACCAGTGCCCCGCTCAAGTGTTACAGCTTTAAGAGGAAGATTGGGGCTGGGAAGGTGGCTCAGGGGTAGAGCGCTGCACCACATAAGCAGAAAAAAACAGGTGGCGCCGTGGCTCAAGCGGTAGAGCGCTCACCTTGAGCTGAAGAGCCGAGGGACAGCGCCCAGGCCCAGAGTTCAGGCCCCATGACAGAGAGAGAGAGAGACAGAGAGAAACATCTACCTAGTGTGATACAAAAGCTAGAAACAAAAGCAACACCACACACTTAAAAACATAAAAATCAGCCGGTGCTGGTGGCTCACCCCTGTAATCCTGGCTACTCAGGCAGCTGAGATCCTCAGCTCTCCACTCAAAGCCAATCTGTGCTGGAAATTCTACGAGACTCTGTTTGTTATTGGTGTGGGACTTGAACTCAGGGCCTGGGTGCTGCCGCTGAGCCTCTTTGTGCCACTTCCTCTAAGAAACTCCAAATTAACCACAAAAAGCTGCAAGTACAGCTGTGAGGCACAAGTGGTAGAGCACTGGTCCTGAACACACAAAAAGCTGAGGACAGCACCTGAGACCTGAGTTCAAGCCCCAGGACCAGCACAAGCAGCTAAAAACCAAACAAATGTGCATGGGGAAAAAAGAGACAAAATCTGAAAAGTGGGGAAAGAGGTCTAAAGGCTCCACACTCACAAGGCAGTGGTCGAGTGGCAGTCAGCAGCCCGCAGGGCCTTCCCGGGCACCAGCATCAGAGACATCCCTGCCTGTTGACATCAGTGAGGTAAAGCAAGAGGCAACTCATAAACACCAGCGTGCCAGGGTCACGGGAGAGGCCGGAGGGGGAGAGCCCAGGCCAGGAGAGGCCGGAGGGGGAGAGCCCAGGGTCCCGGGAGACGCCGGAGGGGGAGAGCCCAGGCCAGGAGAGGCTGGAGGGGGAGAGCCCAGGCCAGGAGAGGCTGGAGGGGGAGAGCCCAGACCAGGAGACACTGGAGGGGGAGAGCCCAGGGTCCCGGGAGGGGCTGGAGGGGGAGAGCCCAGGGTCCCGGGAGGGGCTGGAGGGGGAGAGCCCAGGGTCCCGGGAGGGGCTGGAGGGGGAGAGGCACGGTCTGTCAGGAAGTTGGCTGGGCAGGAGACATCTGAGCACTGCAGGGAGGCAGGGCAGGGGTGAAGCGCGTCCAGGCTGGGTGCCCAGGCCTGAGGCAGGGGCAGAGAGGCCGGGCGCTGCACTGGGGGCAGAGGACGATGCGGAAACAGCTCAGACATGTTTAGACACCCCGCAAACCCGGAAACGCAACCAGACCACACGGCGCGTAAGAGAAACGCCCAGCCACTCCGCTCCGCCCGCAGCCCACAGAGCCAGTGGTCTCAGAGGAGGACAGGGTCCCAACAAAGCCGGCCCCGCAGGGCTTGCCGGCCGGCCCAACGGGAGCAACCTGCAAGGCCGTGACCACCCAGAGGCAGCTGGGCCCAGGACCGGCCCAGGGAGCCGGCAGAGTGAGCCGGAGAGCCGAGAGCCAGGGCCGGCCTGGAGGGAAGGAGGAGCTCTCCAGACAGGCGCCCCAGGACTCGGCACAGCGAAGCTGCGAGGCTCCCGCACTCTGGGAAGTCCATACGGGAAGCCTCATTGGCAGGGGCGGGGAAGAACCAGTCAGTCTCCTCACCATCCTCCTGCCTCAGCCTCCAGAATGCTGGGATTACAGCATGGCCGTCACTGCTGGCTAAACATCTCTTTGCATTTGTATTTTTGGCGGTGCTGGGGTTTGAACTTGGGGCCTTGCGCTTGCCAGGCAGGCACTGTGCTACTTGAACCATGTCCTCAGCCCTTCTTGTGTCTGAATGAGGGTCTGACCTCTCTGACTGGCCTGGACTGAACCAGTCTCCTACTCACACTTCTTGTATCACTGAAGATGGCAGACACACACACTGTGCTCAGCTTTGTCCTGGTTGAGATGGGGTCTCACAAACTGCCTGGGATTAGCCTCAAACCACAATCCTCCCTGCCAAGGAGCTAGGATTGCAAGCTTGAGGCGTCAGGCTAGGATTAATGCAGTTTTTTTTTTTTGGTCGTAGGTCTTGGAACTCTGGGCCTGGGCGCTGTCCCTTAGCTCCTCAGCCCAAGGCTAGCGCTCTATTACCTGAGCCACAGCACCACTTCCGGTTTTTCTGGTGGTTCATTGGAGATAAGGATCTCATGGACTTTCCTGCCAGGGCTGGCTTTGAACCACCATCCTCAGCTCTCGGCCTCCCGTGTAGCTAGGATGACAGGCGTGAGCCATTGGTGCCCAGCTTGATGTATTTCTTTTTAAGGAAGCACAATAAAAATTTAAAAAATACTAGCCTGGTGTGGGTGGGTGGGTGGTGTCTGTAATCTTACTTAGGAGGCTGAGATTGGTGTATCAAGGTTTGAAGCCAGCCTGGGCAGATAAATTCAGGAGACTTTTATCTCCAGTTAAGCACCAAAAAGCCAGAAGCAGTCATGGCACAGGGGTGGAGTACTAGCCTTGAGCGAAAAAAGCTACGCCAGAGCGTGAGGTCCTGAGTTCAAGCCCAGAGCCAGCACACACACAAACCACAAGGATAGAACAGTGCGCTACACTCCAGCCGGAGCCGGAGCCGGAGCCGGAGCCGGAGCTGGAGCCAGAGCGGGGCGACACACCTGCCACCCCAGGAGACGAGGGGCCGGAGCAGGGCTTCCTGCCCCACAGTGGGTGGGAGCCCAAGGTGGCTCGGCGGCGCCCGCCCGCGGCTGCCTCCGCCACGTGGCGTGGGTCTGGCTGGCGAGGGGGCGGCCCCACTCCGGCCACGGCACCCGGGAGCAGGGGCGCGTGGGAGCTTCCCGCCGCGTTCTCGTGACTTTCCAGCAAGCTTGAAATGATTTCAAAACGGAACTATGCCGCATGGGGGAGGGGCAGGCACGTGCCCCTGAGCTCAGGCAGGCAGCCTTGCCGCAGGCGTCCGAATGGACCTGCCGCAGCCACACAGCAGAGCCCCTGGCTTGGACACACTGAGGCCCAGGGAGAGGAGGCTGGGGCCAGACCCCCACCCACAGCAGCAGACCCCCACCCACAGCAGATACAAAAGAGAGCTCACTGGGCGCTGGTGGCTCACGCCTGTAATCCTAGCTACTCAGGAGGCTGAGATCTGAGGATCGAGGTTCAAAGCCAGCCCGGGCAGGAGAGACCGTGAGACTCCTATCTCCAAAAAACCACCAGAAACCCGGAAGTGGTGCTGTGGCTCACGCAGTAGAGCGCTCGCCTTGGGCTGAAGAGCGCAGGGACAGCGCCAGGCCCGGAGCTCAGGCCCCACGGCCGAGGACAACAGCAACAGAAAGAGAAGGTCTCCAGCCGCACGAGGGAGCCAGGACAAGGCTGGGCCTGACCTCGGCGCGCTGCGCTCGGCAAGCCCCCCCCGCAGCTGCCCGACTCCGCAGGGGCCAGGACAAGGCTGGGCCTGACCTCGGCGCGCTCGGCAAGCCCCCCCGCAGCTGCCCGACTCCGCAGGGGCCAGGCTTTTGTGGGGGGGAGGAGGGGGATGGCAGGGTCTTACTCATAGCCCAGGACTGGCCTCCAAGCTCTGAATCCTCCAGCCTCAGCCTCCAGAGTGTAGGTTAGAGCCTTGCACTAGTAGGTCTGGCTTTTTTTTTTTTTTAGTGTTTCTCCAACAATCCTCCCCCTTGGCCTCTAGAAGCAGCGGGAACCAACGTTTAAAGCAAGATTCAATGTTATGAGATGCGATGTGGACAGCGTTGCAGCCTGCAGCTGCAAAGGGAAGAGTGGGGAGCTGGCACCCGGCGGGGGGCCCATCCAGAGGACCGGTCCTGAGAGTCCTGGGGCCACAGCCAATGTCTCCAACGCAAGCTGGGGCCAGGGCGGAGGCCACGAAGGCCTCCTCCAGGTGGAAGCAGTGGAGGCTGGGGGGGGCACAGAGTCCTCCCTCCAGGTGGAAGCGGTAGAGGCTGGGGGGGGCACAGAGTCCTCCCTCCAGGTGGAAGCGGTAGAGGCTGGGGGGGGCACAGAGTCCTCCCTCCAGGTGGAAGCGGTAGAAGCTGGGCTGGGGCGGGGGGGGGGGGCTGGGCCGGGGCGGGGGGGGGAGCTGGGCCGGGGCGGGGGGGGGGGAGCTGGGCCGGGGTGGGGGGGGGAGCTGGGCCAGGGTGGGGGGGGGGAGCTGGGCCAGGGGGGGGGGGGGAGCTGGGCAGGGGCGGGGGGGGGAGCTGGGCCGGGGCGGGGAGGGGGGGAGCTGGGCAGGGGCGGGGGGGGGGAGCTGGGCCGGGGCGGGGGGGGGGGAGCTGGGCAGGGGTGGGGGGGGGGAGCTGGGCCGGGGCGGGGGGGGGGAGCTGGGCGGGGGGGGGGGGGCGGGGGAGAGCTGGGCCGGGGAGGAGGGGGGCGGGGGAGAGCTGGGCCGGGGAGGGAGGGAGCTGGGCCGGGGTGTGTGGGGGGGGAGCTGGGCCGGGGTGTGTGGGGGGAGCTGGGCCGGGGTGTGTGTGGGGAGCTGGGCCGGGGTGTGTGGGGGGAGCTGGGCCGGGGTGTGTGGGGGGGGGGAGCTGGGCTGGGGGGGGGGAGCTGGGCCGGGGCGTGGGGGGGGAGCTGGGACGGGGCGGGGGGAGCTGGGCCGGGGCGGGGGGGGGGGCGGGGGGAGCTGGGCCGGGGTGGGGGGGCAGGGGGGCGGGGGGGGAGCTGGGCCGGGGCGGGGGGGGGGCGGGGGGGGGGCTGGGCCCATAGCCGGAACCCGGCTCTCCCCCCCTTCAGCTACTGTGCCCTGTCACGAGCTGCCCGGACGATCATTCCAGCTGACTTTGCACAACAGAACAACTCCTGTTCAAGCGCAGTGAAAAGGAGCAGAAAATGGAATTTGAAATGTAGAAATAAAGTAATTGTGGGCCGAGAGCTCTAATTTGATTTCATGCTTCACGAGGAAATGGAAGAAGGGTCCTCGGCACACATGGCTTCCGCGTCCCCCTCCCCCCAACCATTTTAGGACTTCCTCCAGCATTGTGGGAACCGTCGGCTCTCAAGTGTCACCGCCACGCAGGGCAGCTCGACTTTAATGTGAACTTCCCATTCTGGGCAAGAGGAAATTCTTCAATTAATAAACCGGGAGTACGGGGGCTAGGCTGTGAGGTTTAATCAATTTCATCTGTACTTAGGATAAAAAGACTGACTATTCTACTTTTTTTTTCTCGTTTTCCTCTTTAAAAAAAATAATAAAATGAATGTTTTATTTTAAATTCTTTGAGGTTCATATCTCCTGTTTCAGGAAATATTGTCTGTTCCGTGCAGGGAGCAGGGACCCCCCCCCCACTTCTTACTCTTGCTAGGAATCTTTATTCAACAATAACTGAATTATCCTCTGCCCTCATATACTGTAACAGCGTCGGAGATGCTACGGATGATGCGGGATCCCTGCGGGCACCTTGGGGGTGGGGGGAGGGAGGGAAACAGAAACGATCACCAAATACGGATGCAGAACGGAACGTCTCCCGGACGTGGAGTGTGGTCGTGAGGAGACCCTCGTGAGGTCGGCCCGCAAGCCCCTCACCTGGGGGAGGCCTGGCCCTTGGCACCCGGCCGGCAAGCGCCTCACCTGGGGGAGGCCTGCCCCTGGCACCCGGCCGGCAAGCCCCTCACCTGGGGGAGGCCTGCCCCTGGCACCTGGCCGACAAAAGCCTCGCCCAGAGGAGGCCTGCCCCTGGCACCTTGGCTCTCCCAGGGCGGGCAAAAGGCAGCATCTCAGGACTGCTGGCCGAAGCCGGGGCTTCTCCTGGCTCTGTTGAGCAAACATCCAGACCAGGTGAACAACCAGGACCAAAGGGACTCCATGGGGCCGGGGTTCTTGGACCTTTGTCCCTGTCCCTCTGGCACTGGCCATTCTGTGTCCACCTTGCTCCTACCCCCCCTCGGGGACAGGGTCACAGTCAGCTCCAGGGAGAACAATGAACATGAACTCAGACGGACAGGTGTGGCTCAAGTGGTACAGCTCCAGCCTCGGGGAAAAAGCCAACCCAGAGCTCTAGACCCAGGTTCAAGCCCCAGTACAGGCACACACAAAAGGGCACAAACTTGGAAGAGGGTGGATTCTGATCTGAGCCTTGCTCTCCTTGCCAGCTGTGTGATCTTTCACAAATCACCTGGCCTCTCTGGGCTTGGCTTCTCATCCAGAAAGTGGAGGAGAAACTGCACCAACTCTCAGCGCAGCCTGCGGCCAGGGGGGACGAGGAGGCAGGGGACAGCAGACCCCGCTGGACCCCACGGCCGCCCCGGCCCTCCTGCCGCTATAACCGAGCGAGGACCTGGGACAGTGCTTCATTCTCCTCGTGACGCCTCTGTCCCCTGAGTAGCTGACACGGACAGCAGCACCACATCAGCTTACTTCTTTAGTTTTTTCCTTGTTTTAGGAACACTGTGACGCTGGGGCCCATCTGGGTGCTTTCTATTGTGAAAATGAGCCAACCTTGCTGTAACCACTGGCTGCCAGCATCCAGGCCCACCGCAGGCCTGGGCCCGGAGGGCCTAGGAGCGCGGGGGGTGGGGCGTGGGCAGAGCGCGGGGCCAGGCGCCACCCGGCGGCCCGCCTCCCTGCCCAGCCAGCAAAGAGGATTTCTCTTGCACTTGTGCTCACAGACACCCAGGGGCCCCTGCAGGCCGCCGCTCGGGGAGGACGGGATGCTGGGCGGGCGGGAAGCAGGCTTCGCGGGAGCGGCCTCAGCTCCCGTCTCCCGCGTGGGCGCCGGCTCCACCCCAGCAGGACTGCAGCGCACACTCCCACTCCTGCCCCCACGAACCCCAGCCTCCGGCACAGCCTGCCCGCAATGGGGGCCACCGGCCCAGCACGCAGGCCGGTCCAGCAGCAGGGCGGGGGGCCGTCCGCAGCCCTCTCCATGGCCCCAGCGCGTGGACCGCCAGGGAGCGGGGCCCGGAGTTGCCAAAAGCCAAAATTCACTCTATGAAATTTGCCAAATTGAAAATCTGGACAACTGATTCAAGCAATGTTTAAACTGTGTGGCCCAAACAAAATATGTCCACGGCCAAGACTGGCCTGTAGCCTGCCAGAGCGAGACCCCTGCAGTGTGTTTTCTCGAGAAAGGAAAGCTGGGAGACACAGGATAAGCATCCAGCTTTGGTCAGAAAAGGCCAAGTCTGCTGAGCCAGGCGCAGAGGTGCACCAGCTTCTCTGGTGGACCCAGGCAGGGGTCCCTGGGGCCCATCTCAAGGTGGCCACAGGCTTCGGCATCTACGGCTCAGCCCTTGTCCATCAGAGGTGGACTGGGCTTCAGCCACAGCCGACCCCCACACTGAATCCCCACCCTCTGTACTGCCTGGGCCCCGCCGGCCCACCACCACGAAGCTAGTGGAACAGCACCTGCTTCCTGGGATGTTCACGCAGGCTGGGGCTCAGACACCTCTGACCTGGGTGTCTGACACGTCACCCCGGCGAGTCCTGACGCAACCCCAACGGGTCGAGTCTGAGTCCTCTGGCTCTGACCCCCA
Organism: Dipodomys spectabilis; assembly: GCF_019054845.1. Taxonomy (NCBI): domain Eukaryota; kingdom Metazoa; phylum Chordata; class Mammalia; order Rodentia; family Heteromyidae; genus Dipodomys; species Dipodomys spectabilis. The sequence goes on from NW_024871218.1 coordinate 641,908, forward strand.
GGCTCCTGCCCCAGCCCTGCAGACGAGCAGCCACCTCCACTGGCCAGCCCCCCACGGGTCACCCCCACGGGTCACCCGCACTGGCCAGCCCTCCACGGGTCACCCGCACGGGTCACCCGCACTGGCCAGCCCCCCACTGGTCACCCGCACTGGCCAGCCCTCCACGGGTCACCCGTACTGGCCAGCCCTCCACGGGTCACCCCCACTGGTCACCCGCACTGGCCAGCCCCCCACTGGTCACCCCCACTGGTCACCCGCACTGGCCAGCCCTCCACGGGTCACCCCCACTGGTCACCCGTACTGGCCAGCCCTCCACGGGTCACCCCCACTGGTCACCCGCACTGGCCAGCCCCCCACTGGTCACCCCCACTGGCCAGCCCTCCACTGGCCAGCCCCCCACTGGTCACCCGCACTGGCCAGCCCTCCACGGGTCACCCACACTGGCCAGCCCTCCACGGGTCACCCGCACTGGTCACTTCCAGACTCCTGGCCCTCGCCCATGCTAACACCAAGTGCAGCGCTGGCTCCCAGCCGCCCGGCCTGCGTGCGCTGTGGCATCTACCACCCCTCCAGGCTATGTCCAGCTGGCAGGGGCAAGGATAGGACAACCCGAGGCACTGTCCCCTCCAGACAGAAAAGCGAGAGTCACAGGCCAGTGAGTGGAGCCACGGCCGGCCCGGCCCGCCCTGCCCAAGACCCCAAACGCCCTCATCTGCCGCCTCCCCTCCAGCCCGCCCCTCCAGCCCTCCCCTCCAGCCCTCCCCTCCAGCCCTCCCCTCCAGCCCCCCTGTCCAGCCCTCCTCTCCAGCCCCCCCGTCCAGCCCTCCCCTCCAGCCCACCTCTCCAGCCCTCCCCTCCAGCCCGCCTCTCCAGCCCTCCCCTCCAGCCCTCCTCTCCAGCCCTCCCCTCCAGCCCTCCCCTCCAGCTCGCCTCTCCAGCCCTCCCCTCCAGCCCGCCTCTCCAGCCCTCCCCTCCAGCCCTCCCTTCCAGCCCGCCTCTCCAGCCCTCCCCTCCAGCCCTCCTCTCCAGCCCGCCTCTCCAGCCCTCCCCTCCAGCCCTCCCCTCCAGCCCTCCCCTCCAGCCCGCCTCTCCAGCCCTCCCCTCCAGCCCTCCCCTCCAGCCCGCCTCTCCAGCCCTCCCCTCCAGCCCTCCCTTCCAGCCCGTCTCTCCAGCCCGGCTCGGGGCCTCACTGGCCGCTGGCCGCCACCCCGGGGCCTTGGCACTCCTCGCACTGGCCTCCCGGCACCATGGCCTGTCATTCCCGTGTCCACGGACCCCCAGTCCTTCGGGGACCCGCCTCCCAGAGTGCCACAGACCGCATTGGCCCCAGATGGCCGCCTCCCGCACAGCCTGCCTCCCACCAACTCTGCCTGGCAGCGTAAAGTAGACGCTCACACCTGTTTATTAAGTGAACAAAAAGAACCGAGAGGCAGGAGAGGACCAGGCCTGTTAAACTGTCCTGCGCCGCTCACAGCGTGGCAACTTCCACAAACAGATGGACAGCCACCAGCACCCAGCCTACAGGACACTCTCCTGGGACTGCGACCACCCTCCCTGGCGTGACTGGCCGCTCAGAAGGCCTCCACCAGGCCTGACCACACGCTCTCCACCAGGCCTGACCACATGCTCTCCACCAGGCCTGACCACACCGCTCTCTACCAGGCCTGACCACATGCTCGCCACCAGGCCTGACCACACCGCTCTCCACCAGGCCTGACCACATGCTCTCCACCAGGCCTGACCACATGCTCTCCACCAGGCCTGACCACACGCTTGCCACCAGGCCTGACCACACCGCTCTCCACCAGGCCTGACCACATGCTCTCCACCAGGCCTGACCACACCGCTCTCCACCAGGCCTGACCACATGCTCTCCACCAGGCCTGACCACACGCTCGCCACCAGGCCTGACCACACACTCTCCACCAGGCCTGACCACACCGCTCTCCACCAGGTCTGACCACACGCTCTCCACCAGGCCTGACCACACCGCTCTCCACCAGGCCTGACCACACCGCTCGCCACCAGGCCTGACCACATGCTCTCCACCAGGCCTGACCACATGCTCTCCACCAGGCCTGACCACACGCTCGCCACCAGGCCTGACCACATGCTCTCCACCAGGCCTGACCACACCGCTCTCCACCAGGCCTGACCACACCGCTCTCGTTCTTCCAGGTGCAGTGATGTCGCCGCACGTGCCGGTGTAGGAGCAGAAGGCAGAGGAGAGCTGAGCTGAGAGGATGGGCCGGGCCAAGGGCACGCCTGGGTGGAGGAGCTGGGGAGGCCCAGGCCTCCTGCCAGGGCTGTGTCTGCGCAGGAAAGATCCCACAGCAAACCTCAAGAGCGGGGCAGGTCCTCGTGTGTCCACTCCTGGGGACACCCACCTGGGGCCACGCCAGCAGCCTGGGCAGAACCCCGGCCCTCCTCAGGCCGCCCCGCTGCCAACAGGGCCACTGGCCTCCGAGCACAGGTGCCTCTCAGGGAGACCAACACAGGCGGCTCCGACCGAGCTGCGCTTGCCTTCAGAGCCAGAGCGGCCAGATTCGGTCCACAGAGCTGCGAGGAGCACGTTCTAGGATGCAGGCCCCCGGAGCCAGCAGGGAGCAGAAGGAGAGAGGGGGAGAGCAGGGGGGGGAATGAAATGCAAAGGGGGTGGGAATCTACCATAAGAAAGTGAGTCGGATCAGCAGAATCCCTTCATGAAAAGGGAGGAGTCAGCATCTGGCCTCAGTGCCAAGTGAGACCATCGAAGCAAGCAATGTAAATGAGTTCAAGATACAATTAGACGTTTTTCTGGACCGAGCAGGGCTGAAGAAGGCACAGCAGGTCACAGCCCAGAGGGAGCAGCAGGAACGCATTTTATGTGCGGGCCGGCAGAGCCTTCTGTGTGCCAAGGACCGGGGCGGGAGGCCCAGGAGGCCGGCCGGGCAGGAGGGCCTCCGGAGGGAGCGGCCGGCACCCCAGGATGCCCGACTTGGTGTGGGCAAGCCAGCGGCCCCAGCGGCGTCCGACGAGAGGCTGGTGCTGTCCACCATACGCACCTGCGGGGCCGTCTCCTGGGCAGGGCCTGGCCTCAGGACACAACCCAGCCCCATTAAGGAGCTCACCCTCTGTCCAGACACACAACACCCATGCGCACGCACACGCACACACACACAATCTGCTCATGGTGAAACAAGAAGGTTCTTCGAAGAAAGCCTGTAAAGGCCCTACAAGGGAATTTAGCAACTGGCGGGCAGGGCAAGGCTGGGAAGCCAGGGAAGGAGGCCGGTCCACGCCAAGAGCAAGGCGGGCCGCGGGAGCCCAGCTGCCCGCCTGCAGCGAGGACACCACGCACGCAGCTCCCAGGACGGAATGACCGGAGGCGCCGAGTGCTGGCCCCGCGGCCAGCTATGTCTCAACAGCCGGGACGGGGACAGCTGCTCCCAGTCTCCTCCGGGCCGAGCACACGGGCCCGCCATGGAACAGAAAGTGCCAGACCCTGTGACGGACACAGTTTATGAGGGCCTCTGGAACCCGGGTGGTTGTGATGTCCTCCTTCGTGTGGTTCACTGCACGGCTGTCCAGCCGCGCCAGCGCCTGGGCCTCTCCCCAAAATACCCGCTTCCTTCAAGGTGAGAGAAGGTTCATCCCGGCCACTCCAAAGGCCCGGAGCCCCGGGCCGCCTCCGCGGGGCCCCATGCCAGCTTCCTGCACCCATGCACCCGCCTCACAAGCTGGAGCCAGGAAGCCAGCATCGCGCAGTGCATCCTGCTGCACGTGACAAGGCGCTAGCCTGGGCACCGTGCCGGGACGCCTGCACGGGCACCTGCATCACCTCCAATAACCTGGACAGGAGGGACGGAAAGTCACCTTCCAAGCGCAAGCCCCGAGCCCACGCGCCTGCATGTGGCAGAAGTCGCCGCGGCCTGGCACACCCACAGCCACGGGCATCCTCCCGAGTCTCGGCCTGTTCTTGTCCCAGAAGAAGCTTCTCGAGAAGATACACAAAGCTAACGAGAAAAGTGGAGAGAGGCCTGAGGCTGGGCCGGCTTTTCTGCTCTGATTCCCTTGGCTTCTCTGTGGAGGGGCTACTGTCCATGCCGGTCACCACACGGGAGGGCACTGATACACGGGACGCACTCACACAGGACAGCACTCACCACACGGGACGGCACTGATACACGGGACGCACTCACCACACGGGACAGCACTGATACACGGATGGCACTGATACACGGGACAGCACTCACACGGGACGCACTCACACGGGACAGCACTGATACACGGGACGGCACTGATACACGGGACGCACTCACATGGGACGGCGCTGATACACGGGACGCACTCACACGGGACAGCACTCACCACACGGGACGGCACTGATACACGGGACGCACTCACATGGGACGGCACTCACCACACGGGACGGCACTGATACACGGGACGGCACTGATACACGGGACGCACTCACACGGGACGGCGCTCACCACACGGGATGGCACTGATAGACGGGACGGCACTGATACACGGGACGGCACTGATACACGGGACGCACTCACACGGGACAGCACTCACCACACGGGACGGCACTGATACACGGGACAGCACTCACACGGGACGCACTCACACGGGACGGCACTGATACACGGGACGGCACTGATACACGGGACGCATTCACACGGGACAGCACTGATACACGGGACGGCACTCACACGGGACGCATTCACACGGGACGGCACTGATACACGGGACGCACTCACCACACGGGACGCGCTGATACACGGGACGGCCCTGATACACGGGACACGCTGATACACGGGACGGCCCTGATACACGGGACGCGCTGATACACGGGACGGCCCTGATACACGGGACGCGCTGATACACGGGACGGCCCTGATACACGGGACGCGCTGATACACGGGACGGCACTGATACACGGGACACACTCACACGGGACGGCACTGATACACGGGACACACTGACATGGGACGGCACTGATACATGGGACGCACTGATACACGCAACGGCACTGATACACGGGACGCACTTACACGGGACGGCACTGATACACGGGACGCACTCACACGGGACGGCACTCACCACACGGGACGCACTGATACACGGGACAGCACTCACACGGGACGGCACTCACCACACGGGACGCACTGATACACGGGACGGCACTGATACATGGGACGGCACTGATACACGGGACACATTCACACGGGACACACTGATACACGGGACGCATTCACACGGATGGCACTCATTGCTGGGTGCACTCTGGCACCACGCCACACCCCTGCCAGCACCGCCACAGCATCACTCAGAGAGGAGGCCAAAGTAGAAGCAGGCTCTCAATCCAGGTCCTTGGAGTCCAGCACCATGTTTCGTCCAAAGGGACGGCCACCCCCTGGACTCCATCCCACCCCAGCCTCAGCAAAGGGGCAGAAAAGGTGCCCCAGCCCCACCAGAATGCCCACTGCTGCCCGAAACCAAAGGTACACCAGAGAACCGAGGAGAGCCACGGCACCACGAGACGCCAGATGGGTGGTCCGGGGCCTGGCGCGGAAGAAGGCAGGACCGTGACGGTCCCGGCTGGCCAGGGGCACAGGATCTGAGCACATCACCACAGCAAGGAAGCACTTCTAACTCCGGTCCTCACCAGCCAGGCCCTCCGGATCCCCTCCTCGGTGCCCAGGACGCCGGCGCCAGGCGCCCCCCTGCCCACCCTTCTTCAGAAGTGCCTTATTACAGCAAGCATGGCACCAGGCAAGACAAGTTCCAGGATCCCTCCTGGAAATAAAGAGATCCGGGTGATTCTATCATCCTCATCACTAACACTCCAGTGTCACCGGAGGGCCGGCTCTGACCGGCCCTTTGCTGTGGAATAAGGACCTAGCTGGCGTGAACTCTGCAGCAGAGTGAGCTCTGCCCTTCCACGGAGACAGAAGTGCTGACTGAGTCATCTCCTTCCTATAACCAAAGCCTGAATCTCGCCAATGCCCACCTTGCAGTGTGGGGGTGATACGCCATGAAGGATCTTCCTTCGGTCAAAGCGCTTTATTATCAAGTTATAGTATGCCATTAAAGAATGCTCCAGGAATGAAACTCAGCAAGACTCCAAAAAGGACCCTGGGAGCCGGCCCACGGCAGACAGGTTCCGAGAGTCAGCCCCACGCACCCGCGGAGAGGGGGGGACCCTGGGCGGCTCGGCGGCTCCAGACCCACCACGCCTCGCTGCCGGCCACTCTGAGCACTGTGCCACACGGAGCACACCGTCATGGCCCCTCTGCACACACACACACACACACACGGAGCACACCGTCATGGCCCCTCTGCACACACACACACACACGGAGCACACCGTCATGGCCCCTCTGCACACACACACACGGAGCACACCGTCATGGCCCCTCTGCACACACACACACACACATTCACACACACACGGTGCACACTGTGGTGGCCCCTCTGCACGCACACACACACGGTGCACACTGGTGGCCCTCTGCACACACGCACACACACACGGTGCACACTGGTGGCCCCTCTGCACACACACACACGGTGCACACTGTGGTGGCCCCTCTGCACACACACACACGGTGCACACTGGTGGCCCTCTGCACACACACACACACACACACACGGTGCACACTGTGGTGGCCCCTCTGCACACACACACACACACGGTGCACACTGGTGGCCCCTCTGCACACACACACACACACACGGTGCACACTGGTGTCCCTCTGCACACACACACACACACACACGGTGCACACTGGTGGCCCTCTGCACACACACACACACGGTGCACACTGGTGGCCCCTCTGCACACACACACGGTGCACACTGTGGTGGCCCCTCTGCACACACACACACACACACACACGGTGCACACTGTGGTGGCCCCTCTGCACACACACACACACACACACGGTGCACACTGTGGTGGCCCCTCTGCACACACACACACAGTGCACACTGTGGTGGCCCCTCTGCACACACACACACACACACACGGTGCACACTGGTGGCCCTCTGCACACACACACACACGGTGCACACTGGTGGCCCCTCTGCACACACACACGGTGCACACTGTGGTGGCCCCTCTGCACACACACACACACACACACACGGTGCACACTGTGGTGGCCCCTCTGCACACACACACACACACACACACGGTGCATACTGTGGTGGCCCCTCTGCACACACACACACACAGTGCACACTGTGGTGGCCCCTCTGCACACACACACACGGTGCACACTGGTGGCCCCTCTGCACACACACACACACACACACACGGTGCACACTGGTGGCCCCTCTGCACACACACGCACATGGTGCACACTGGTGGCCCCTCTGCACACACACAGCACATGCAGAGTCATGCTTCGCGGTGGGGACAGTCCGGAGCAGCAGAAGCTCGGATGGCTGCAGAGTCACTAGCGGATGGATGGTGAGGGCCCGCTGCTGTCCGCAGCTCACCGACACACGTAGCGACGTGTACAGAATGTGTAAACACAGATGAGCCCCAACCCCCTTTACAGGAGATCGCATTGAAAGCTCCACTCTCCTTTCTTCTTACTCAAGTGCAACCAAGTGTGGCACGCCCTTGCTCAGCAGCACCCCGTCGGCACACCCCAGGAGTGCATGAGGAGGGGCTCTGGCTAGCCTTGAGGCTGGGCTGCTCAAGTGCACACACTGAAGTGTGTGCAGCAGCTTGTGAGGACAGTATAAATGTGGACAAAGCTCCACTTTCCCAGGTAGTAGCTCCCTTGGATTGTCTGTGTGCGCACACACACAGGTGTGTATGTGCACACCAGTCCTAGGGCTTGAATTCAGAACCTGGGTGTTGTCACAGAGCTTTTTTTTTTTTTTGAGTAAATTTACTGTACTGAAAATTAAAATTTTTTTAAAGAAAATGGAGGAGGAGGAGGAGAAAAGGGCGAGGAGGAGGAAGAGAAGGGGAGGAGGAGAGAGGGAGGAGGGGGAGGAGAAGGGGAGGAAGAGGAGAAGGAAGAGGGGGAGGAGGAGGAAAGAGGCTCTTCTGGAAGCAAGGAGCCTCTAGAGACAGGGAGCTCAGAGCCACAGCAGGAGCTGGTGTCCACGCTCTCCACAGGACAGGCCGTCAGCCTCCTAGCTGGCCCTGGCAGGAAAGCCTGTGGACTAACCAAGGCCTGTTGAAAACAGAAGATGCGGTGCCTTCTGGGCATTCTGGGTGTGTCCAGGGGCCTTGGGGTGGGGATTACAGAAGGTCTCTTCTCAGGACTTTTGCTTTTGTGGTGTACACACACCATTCTACTGCAAGAACCACTTCTCCCCCAAGGAGGTGCTCGGGGCCACGGGAGGGGGCGGGCCTCATGAAGAGGAAGCCGTTGGTGAGGACCAGTGTGTGGAGGCTGAGCAGGAGGGGAGGCTGGGGGGCCGCTGGGAGCTGTGTGAACCCTCCTTTGCAAAGGATGCTGGGGCGAGGGGAGTGGGCCTCTCCCACCCCGCCCTACCCCAGCGGCCACCCTCCGCAGGCCCAAGGCTGGGGCGGTGCAGACACGAAGGGCCTGGGCTGGGGGAGGGCGCTGGCAAAGAGGGAATAAAAGCTTCAAGATTAAAGTCACAGACAGAGACAGTTGGCTCCATTTTTTAATAACGGAAAACACGAGCTGAGTCTGAATGTGTCCATTGTCTGTCGGAGGGGGTGCTGCCTTCGCGGGCGGACAGGCTGGCGGCAGCCGTGCCGGGACGCGAGGCCGACGCGGCCCAGCCCGAGCACATGCACGCGCGCCCGAAGACATGGCGCAGAAGCAGGTGAGCGGTCCCGGGCCCCACCCAGTGCTGCTCCACCCCGGGGGCCTGCGATGCCACTTCACACCGTGCACACCCACTTCACACCACGCACACCCCGGAGGCCTGCGATGCCACTTCACACCACGCACACCCCAGGGGCCTGCGATGCCACTTCACACCACGCACACCCCAGGGGCCTGCGATGCCACTTCACACCGTGCACACCCACTTCACACCACGCACACCCCGGGGGCCTGCGATGCCACTTCACACCACGCACACCCCGGGGGCCTGCGATGCCACTTCACACCACGCACACCCCAGGGGCCTGCGATGCCACTTCACACCGCGCACACCCACTTCACACCACGCACACCCCGGGGGCCTGCGATGCCACTTCACACTACGCACACCCCGGGGGCCTGCGATGCCACTTCACACCACGCACACCCCGGGGGCCTGCGATGCCACTTCACACCGCGCACACCCACTTCACACCACGCACACCCCGGGGGCCTGCGATGCCACTTCACACCGCGCACACCCACTTCACACCGCGCACACCCCGGGGGCCTGCGATGCCACTTCATACCGCGCACACCCACTTCACACCACGCACACCCCGGGGGCCTGCGATGCCACTTCACACCGCGCACACCCACTTCACACCACGCACACCCCGGGGGCCTGCGATGCCACTTCACACCGCGCACACCCCGGGGGCCTGCGATGCCACTTCACACCACGCACACCCCGGGGGCCTGCGATGTCACTTCACACCACGCACACCCCGGGGGCCTGCGATGCCACTTCACACCGCGCACACCCCGAGGGCCTGCGATGCCACTTCACATTGCGCACACCCACTTCACACCGCGCACACCCTGGGGGCCTGCGATGCCACTTCACACCGCGCACACCCACTTCACACCACGCACACCCCGGGGGCCTGCGATGCCACTTCACATTGCGCACACCCACTTCACACCGCGCACTCCCCGGGGGCCTGCGATGCCACTTCACACCACGCACGCCCACTTCACACCGCGCACTCCCTGGGGGCCTGCGATGCCACTTCACACCGCGCAAACCCACTTCACACCACGCACACCCTGGGAGCCTGCGATGCCACTTCACACCATGCACACACCGGGGGCCTGCGATGCCACTTCACACCGCGCACACCCCGGGGGCCTGCGATGCCACTTCACACCGCGCACACCCCGAGGGCCTGCGATGCCACTTCACACCGCGCACACCCCGAGGGCCTGCGATGCCACTTCTCGGATTTGGCCTCAGAAAATAACCTGGCGCAGGACCGACGTGGATTCACAAAGCTAGCCCGTGTAGCATCAGCAGCAGCAATGGGGAGCAAGCTGACGTCCAGCCCTGGAGGAAATCGGGAATCGCTACCGTTTATTTATTCATAGCCGCCTTGCTGCAAAGGAGGCAAAGGAGCTTACAGAAATACACAGAACAAAGCGGGCACAAAGAGAAGGAGCCCGGGACAGAGAAAACTCCCTCAGAAAGGAAGCAGGCAGCGGGCGCTCAGAGGCTGTGAGCCCCCAAACCCCCGCGGCGGCCCGGACGGCCGGTGCCACACGGACACCACCGCCCGGCACCTGGCGCGCCCGTCCCCGCAGGAGGATTTCTGAGGCGCGCCTCTGAATAGAAAACCGTGCCTAAGCTCCGGACCCTACCCAGGGCCAACAGACAGACAGACAGACAGATCTGAGCACAAATCCTCCTCACCAACGCTTTCCATGCCAACACAAGCTTCAAGAGCGGAAGCTACGTGAAGCAGAAAGTGGCCACCGGTGCAGGAGAACAATAGGGCATAATGCTAAAGTTGGAGAGCAGAAGAAGGCTGGTGAAACACATCGTTTCCATCATGAGACCCAGGTGACTATCACTGCGTTCTTATAGTTTTGTCTCTACAAATTGACTGTATTTAAAAAGTATGAGAAGTTGGGTTCTGGTGGCGCACGCCTGTCAAAGCCAGCCCAGGCAGGAGAGTCCATGAGACTCATCTCCAATAAACCACCAGAAAACTGGAAGTGGTGCTGTGGCTCAAGTGGTAGAGCACTAGCCTTGAGCTGAAGCACTGAGGGACAGTGCCCAGGCCCAGAGTTCAAGCCCCATGACCGACCAAAAAAAAAAGATACGGAAATGCCACTATGGTCTTGTCACAGCACCCCCCCACACACACACACACCAGTGCTATGAAGAGTAAAATAAAAAATACATATTCTATCCAAGTGCTGGTGGCTCACGCCTATAATCCAAGCTACTCAGGAGACTGAGATCTGAGGATCACGGTTCAAAGCCAGCCTGGGCAGGAAAGTCCGTGAGACTCTTATCTCCAATAAACCACTAGAAAACCAGAGGTGGAAAAGCTGTGTGGGTGGAGTGCTTGCCTTGAGCAAAAGAGCTCAGGGACAGTGCCCAGGCTCTGTGTTCAAGGCCTATGACTGACAAGAGCATATATATGTATGTGTGTGTGTATGTATATATGTATGTACATATATGTGTATGCATATACACACATACACACATGTTTATATATATGCTTTTGCCATATATATATATATGTGTATATATACACATATATGCAAAGAAAAATCATGCTTGTTCCATTGCTCTGTTGATCATAGCAATCAAGTAATTTTATTTAGCTCAGAGCCTTACCTTTGTGTAGTTATTTGGGGTATATATATATATATATATATGTGTGTGTGTGTGTGTGTGTGTGTGTCAGAAGACAAAGTTGTTTTTTGTTTTTTTGTTTTTTGTCAGACGTGGGGCTTGAACTCTGGCCTGGGCACTGTCCCTGCGCTCTTCAGCTCCAGTCAAGCGCTCTACCACTTGAGCCACAAGGGCATTTCCGGTTTCTAGTGGTTTATTGGAGATATGAGTCTCATGGACTTTCCTGCCCAGGCTGGCTTTGAACCGCGATCCTCAGATCTCAGCCTCCTGAGTAGCTAGGATGATAGGCGTGAGCCACCGGCGCCCAGCAAGACAAGTATTTTAAGTCTGTTTATTTGCCTTTTGCTTTTCTCTTCTAATACAGGCTGTCACACAGCGGTGAGTGTCACAGATGCACCTGCTCAGGCTTCCTCGGCCGCCCACTGGAGCAGCCTTCCAGACCGCACAGAGGGGCAGCACAGACCACCTGCAGGGGCTCAGGAGCCCAGCCGTGCCGTGCAGCACCGGAGAGGCTCTTCAGGGTCCAAGCGCCTCCTGCGACACTTCTGTGTGCTTTGCTGGGGAGAGGGCCGGGCTTCCCGAGCTCTCGGGGAACCTCTAACATCGGAGGCGTTGGTCTCTTCATGCAGTAAACTCTGAGCAAACCCCGGCTCTCCAGCGTGGCCTGGCACCGCCCCCCCCCCTGTTTGCTTTCCCAGGGTGCTGGGAAGGGTTGGCTGTTTACCTGCAAGGGTGAGGTACAGTCTATTTAGAAACGCAGGGATTCAACATCCCAGAGCTCAGAACGGCCCATACAAACACCAGAGTCGAGGGGATAAAGGAAAATGTGCTCAGTAAGCAGATCTGTGGGTAGGAGATTCTTTCATACCAATCCCAGGGACAGGGCAACTGAGTCACGGAAGAGGCCGGTACAGCCGGGGCCCCACCAAGCCACGATCCGAGGCATGGCTCCAAGTGTCAGTGTGCGGTGTTCTTTCCCTGTCAGTCGCCAAATGTAATGCTAACTCCAAGACACGGCTTAGTTTCCCAGTAGGAGACAAAAGAATAACAATTTCCCAAGAGCCATTTAATTACTTCTTTAAACGCCCGCGCCTCCAGTAAGGAGTTAATTGCCCAAACTGAAAGCTAGCTTCTAGCTCAGCACAGCGGTGGAAAGTCAGCTGTGTTTTCCTTATCTGAAAAAAGGAAAAAAAATACTTCAAATGACTTGTATTTAAACAAATAGAAGGAAGGCAGATTTCTTTCATTTCCTCAACTCCAGAAACCACAGAGCCCTAACTTTGAAATGGGTTTAGATTAGAGGAAGCATCTCAAACTGGCCGCAGACTGGGCAAAGATGACAAGAAATGTTTGTTGCTGTACATGGCTGCTACCAAGAGCTGAGAAGAGTTGGAGCCAAGGATGGGCGCGGGCAGGGCCAGCAGCCCCGGGGGAGCAGAGGGCCCCCCCAGCAGAGCCAAGGATGGGTGCGGGCAGGGCCAGCAGCCCCGGGGGAGCAGAGGGCCCCCCCCCAACGGAGCCAAGGATGGGCGCGGGCAGGGCCAGCAGCCCCGGGGGAGCAGAGGGCCCCCCCCCCAACGGAGCCAAGGATGGGTGCGGGCAGGGCCAGCAGCCCCGGGGGAGCAGAGGGCCCCCCCAATGGAGCCAAGGATGGGCGCGGGCAGGGCCAGCAGCCCCGGGGGAGCAGAGGGCCCCCCCCCAACGGAGCCAAGGATGGGCGCGGGCAGGGCCAGCAGCCCCGGGGGAGCAGGGGGGCCCCGAGGGGCAGGGTGGGAGGAGGGCAGGGAGCAGGGGGGGGGGGCCGAGCAGCAGGGTGGGGGAGGGCGACGACCGGGGAGCGGGGGGGCCCCCCCGAGCGGCAGGGTGGGAGGAGGGCGGGGAGCGGGGGGGGGGGGGCTGAGCGGCAGGGTGGGAGGAGGGCGGGGGGGGGCTGAGCTTGGCAGGGTGGGAGGAGGGCGGGGGGGTGGGCCGAGCAGCAGGGTGGGAGGAGGGCAGGGAGTGGGGGGGGCCGAGCAGCAGGGTGGGGTAAGGCGGGGAGTGGGGGGGGGCCGAGCAGCAGGGTGGGAGGAGGGCGGGGGGGGGGGGGCTGAGCAGCAGGGTGGGAGGAGGGCGGGGGGGGGGGGCCGAGCGGCAGGGTGGGAGGAGGGCGGGGGGGGGGGCCCGAGCGGCAGGGTGGGAGGAGGGCGGGGGGGGGGCCGAGCGGCAGGGGGGGGAGGGCGGGGGGGGGGGCCGAGCAGCAGGGTGGGGTAAGGCGGGGAGTGGGGGGGGGCCGAGCAGCAGGGTGGGGGGAGGGCGGGGGGGGGGGCTGAGCAGCAGGGTGGGAGGAGGGCGGGGGGGGGGGGCTGAGCTTGGCAGGGTGGGAGGAGGGCGGGGGGGGGGCTGAGCTTGGCAGGGTGGGAGGAGGGCGGGGGGGGGGGCCGAGAGGCAGGGTGGGAGGAGGGCGGGGGGGGGGGCTGAGCAGCAGGGGGGGGCGGGCGGGGGGGGGGGAAGGGCGGGGGGGGGGGGCCGAGCGGCAGGGTGGGAAGGGGGGTGGGCCCGAGCGGCAGGGTGGGGGGAGGGCAACGATGCTCACTGTAGGTAGCACTGGGGAGAAAAATGGGAAAAAAAGATACCACGGTCTAACACCAGAAGAGGTTCCTGTATACATACGGCTGCGTTAGCGGGACTACAACATGCCAAAATCCCGAGGCAGCCCTGATGGCGCGTGTGCGTTACAGACGCATGCATCGGGCATGCGTGTGCACCTGCACCACGTGTGTGCGTGTGGGCACGCCATGTCTGCTGGGCACTGGCCGCCAGGGCCGCGCTCTCCTCCGTGGCAGGGTGGGTCCCTGTGGCGAGCGCCTGCTCTGTGTGCCCTGACGCTGAGCCTGGCGCCACAGGTGCCCGTCCAGCTCCCCTGCTCCCAGGGGAGGGCCGCGGCGGCACGCTCCAGCCAGCTGGGCTCCTGCAGGGCCCGAGGCCAGGCCTGGGAGGGGGGCCCAGCCCGCAAGCGCAGAGCTCCTGCTCTGAGGGAACCAGGAACTCTGGGAAAGGCGGGCCGGGTGGCAGGTTGATCTGGTTGATCTGGTGTGGCCCCAGAGAAGGCGAGCACACAGGCCATGCGTTCCATGCCCTGATGCCAGGACCCCTCCAGGCAGACGCTTCTGCCATCTGGGAGAAAGGGTCACCAAAACCAAGCCACCAAGCTTTTGCCTGGGGCCCTGAAGCAGCCTGCCAGGCACCCAGTGCTGCACCTGACAGCATCCAACCAGGTTACTCAGAGCCCCTGTCATCTGTCCCCAGGGCGGCCGAGGCCTCTCCTGCCCGCCAGGCCTCACCCTAGCTGATGCAGAGTCCTCACCCTCTCCCCACGCCCACACCTCACACCTGCTCCTCCCCTTCCTCCCTCCCCCTGCGCATCACATAGCCAGCCCTCTGCTCACACAGGTAGCCACCTCCCGGCTCCTGGGTGCCCTCCTCGAACCCGAACCCATCTCCCCAGGACGCCCTCCTCAAACCTGCCTCCCCAGGACGCCCTCCTCGAACCCACCTCCTCAGGACGCCCTCCTCAAACCTGCCTCCCCAGGCCGCAGCCCTCCAGCCCGCCTCCCCAGGCCGCAGCCCTCGAACCCGCCTCCCTGCGTGTTTGCTTTCAGTGCAGGGCAGCGCGTCTTCCAGGCCACGTCCACGCTGGTTTCTACCCTGAGGCCACAGCTGCCACGGGGTGAGCCAGGTGACTGCCCGCGGGGCCCGCACCCCATCACCCAGGGTGGGGACCAGGGCTCACACTCACGCTCGGGTTTGGTCTGAGAGCAACACCATGCTGGGCCAGGAAGCGGGGCTCCCGCACACCTGCGGCTCCCGCAGGTCTCTGCGGCCTCCCGGGGCCAGCCGGCCACCACACAGAGCTGGAGAAACAGGGCCCTCCCACGGCCCAACCTACAGCCAAGAAGAAATGGGTTTCGGAATTCAGAGCTTCTAAAACGAATTCAAAGGCAAAACAAAAATCAACCAAACTAGCAATCAGAGTCCAGAGAAAGACCTTCACATTTGTGGCTGACTGGTTTCCAACAAGAGTGCAGTATGAATCCAAGGCAGCAGGGTGCATCTTCCAAGAAGTGGTACTGGGGCAACAAATGTCCACATGTGAACAAGTATGGCTCCCCCCCCGCCTTGCACCATATGAAAGAAAACCACAGCTCACACCTGTGAGCCCCGCTGTGTGGAGATGGAGATGGAGGACAGCCCACACCTGTGAGCCCCGCTGTGTGGAGATGGAGATGGAGGACAGCCCACACCTGTGAGCCCCGCTGTGTGGAGATGGAGATGGAGGACAGCCCACACCTGTGAGCCCCGCTGTGTGGAGATGGAGATGGAGGACAGCCCACACCTGTGAGCCCCGCTGTGTGGAGATGGAGATGGAGGACCACAGTCTGAGACCAGCCCCAGTAGAAAATTTCACAAGATCACCTCAACCAAGGGCCAGGCACAGGGCTGTGTGCCTGCAGCCCCAGCTACCCGGGAGGCTGAGGGCGGCGGGCCGCGGCACGTGCCTGCAACCTCAGAAAGGCAGAAAGCCCGCGGCGGGCCCCATGGATTAAAGACCGTAAAGGGCTTGCCGTGTGAAACTCACAGGAGAAAACACAGGTCTAACTCCTCATAACCGTATATGATGGATGGTTTCTCAGATAAGACACCAAAAGCACAGTGACAAACGAAAACCAAGCTGGCCTTCCCGCTGAAGCCTCTGTGCTCACACGTCCAGCGAGCAGTGGCCGAGCAGGGGTGGGAATACGAGTAAGACCCCACCCCAACCAGCAGCCGGATGCGGCGCGAGCCTGAGCCTCGCACCCCCGCCGCGTGGGGGCACACACCCCAGACCCTACTTTAAAAATACTGAGGGCAGAGGTCCCAAAGGGTTAGAAAGCCTGCCTGGCAAGCGTGAGGCCCTGAGTTCAACCCCCAGGACTGCCACCACCCCCTCCAAAAACCACAGAGAACATGGAATATAATTCAGCCATTAGTAAGAATGAGGACAGGGTGCCGGTGTTAACTCCCTATGCGGAAGCCCGACGGTTGATCTCATCCACACAGAAGATTCCAGAAGCTAAAGTGGAGGGGGTGAGATGAGCAGGAACAGCCTGGTGTTCCACAAGCGGCCGAGGGGCAGCACGCCAGCGGCCAGGGTGCACTGCGGCCGGGGGGCAGCACGCCGGCGGCCAGGGTGCACTGCGGCCGGGGGGCAGCACGCCGGCGGCCAGCGTGCACTGCGGCTGGGGGGCAGCACGCCGGCGGCCAGGGTGCACTGTGGCCGGGGGGCAGCACGCCGGCGGCCAGGGTGCACTGTGGCCGGGGGGCAGCACGCCGGCGGCCAGCGTGCACTGCGGCCGGGGGGCAGCACGCCGGCGGCCAGGGGGCACTGCGGCCAGGGGGCAGCACGCCGGCGGCCAGCGTGCACTGCGGCCGGGGGCATCTTGCTGTGTGCCATCCGAAGCTACCGCGACAACATCTGGACGTGGAAAGGGGGGGGCAGCGGTGCGCCATCCGTGGGCTGGACGGGCTCAGTCACGTGGCCACCCCGACTCCTCTGTGCCCGGCACTGCGCCGCCACGGCTGTGCGGCAGGAGCGCATCGTCACACCGCCGTGGCTTGGATCGACCGCCAACCTCCATCCCCTCCCCTCCCACGTAGCTGGAATTACAGGCATAAGACACCACCACCAACTCCTCTGACCTTTTTTTCAAAAAGATACCTGTTATTTTCACCACTCTGGAGGCTGAGATCTGAGGATTGCAGCTGGAGGGCAGCCCAAGTAGAAAAGTCCATGAGCCTCTCATCTCCACTTCACTAGCAAAAAGCCAGAAATGGAACTGTGGCCCAAGTAATAGAATGGTAACTGAGCAAAAAGCTCAGGGACAGCCCAGGCCCTGCATTCAAGCCCAGGACTAACACAAAACAACACTCAACAGAAAAACCTCTTGGAACTTCACTAATAAAAAGACAACCCAATTGAAACTCATGCAGAGTTTTGTAAGCATTTCTCCAAAGATGATATTAATGGCTGCATGAAAAAATACTCGGCACCATCAGTGCTCAGGGAAATGCGAATCAAATCCACAGCGAGAGAGCACCTCCCATCCACAAGACGGGCGTGGGCAAGCAGCGGGGACAGCAGGGGCGGCAGGGACACACTGCCGGTGTGACACGGAGCAACGCCGCCGCGGCCAGCAACCCATCCCAGGCACACGCCCCGCAGAATGAACACACGCTCACCCAGAAACGCGCCCCCAACCAGGCACCGCAGTATTCCTGAGAGCAGTCAGGAAGGGAAAACAAGCCAAATGCTTATCACGCGTAACCACGCGTGACCGCTCTGAATGCCCATGCATGACCACACGTGACTGCTCAGTGTCCACACCCCCGCTCCACGCGTGACCACTCAGTGCCCACACCCCCACTCCACGCGTAACCACTCAGTGACCACACCCCCACTACACGCGTGACCACTCAGTGACCACACCCCCACTACACGCGTGACCACTCAGTGTCCACACCCCCGCTCCACGCGTGACCACTCAGTGTCCACACACCCGCTCCACGCATGACCAGTGTCCACACCCCCGCTTCACGCGTGACCACTCAGTGACCACACCCCCACTCCACGCGTGACCACTCAGTGTCCACACCCCCACTCCACGCGTGACCACTCAGACTGTCCACACCCCCACTGCACGCGTGACCACTCAGTGACCACACCCCCACTCCACGCGTGACCACTCAGTGACCACACCCCCACTCCACGCGTGACCACTCAGACTGTCCACACCCCCACTGCACGCGTGACCACTCAGTGACCACACCCCCACTCCACGCGTGACCACTCAGTGTCCACACCCCCACTCCACGCGTGACCACTCAGACTGTCCACACCCCCACTGCACGCGTGACCACTCAGTGCCCACACCCCCACTCCACGCGTGACCACTCAGTGTCCACACCCCCACTCCACGCGTGACCACTCAGTGTCCACACCCCCACTCCACACGTGACCACTCAGTGTCCACACCCCCACTCCACGCGTGACCACTCAGTGCCCACACCCCCACTCCACGCGTGACCACTCAGTGACCACACCCCCACTCCACACGTGACCACTCAGACTGTCCACACCCCCACTGCACGCGTGACCACTCAGTGCCCACACCCCCACTCCACGCGTGACCACTCAATGACCACACCCCCACTCCACGCGTGACCACTCAGTGTCCACACCCCCACTCCACACGTGACCACTCAGACTGTCCACACCCCCGCTCCACGCGTGACCACTCAGTGTCCACACCCCCACTGCACGCGTGACCACTCAGTGCCCACACCCCCACTCCACACGTGACCACTCAGTGTCCACACCCCCACTCCACGCGTGACCACTCAGAATGCCCACACCCCCACTCCACGCATGACCACTCAGTGTCCACACCCCCGCTCCACGCGTGACCACTCAGTGTCCACACCCCCACTCCACACGTGACCACTCAGTGTCCACACCCCCACTCCACGCGTGACCACTCAGTGTCCACACCCCCACTCCACACGTGACCACTCAGTGTCCACACCCCCGCTCCACGCATGACCAGTGTCCACACCCCCGCTCCACACGTGAGCACTCAGTGTCCACACCCCCACTCCACACGTGACCACTCAGAATGCCCACACCCCCACTCCACACGTGAGCACTCAGTGTCCACACCCCCACTCCACGCGTGACCAGTGTCCACACCCCCACTCCACACGTGACCACTCAGAATGTCCACACCCCCACTCCACGCGTGACCATGCGTGACCACTCAGTGTCCACACCCCCGCTCCACGCGTGACCATGCGTGACCACTCAGAATGCCCACACGCCCGCTCCACGCGTGGCCACTCAGGACCTCAGCCCTGGCTGTGGGTCTCAATGGAGGACAGAAAACGAGCAGACTAGAATGCCCTGCTCAGAGAAAGGGGAGCGAATGGGAACAAGGGCGCTCTTCTCCATCTGAGGGGCGATGGCGCCGAGTGGGCAGCCTGGGTGCAGGCCGGCCTCACCCACTCAGCCTCGGCCAGCGCCAGCCGGCCACAAGGCACCACCGGTTCCCAGGCCGTGTCCCGAGATGCCCTGGGGCAGCCGCAGCCGCCAGCTGGAAGTGACCTTCTCTTGCTTACTCCAAAATGTCCACGGGCAAGGCGGTCTGCAGAAATCCACTTTTCCCTTAAGTCACACCTGATTTTCAAGCTTCTCTGATAGACTCAACAGCCCCGTCTCCAAGGGTCTAGTGACAACATGCAGGCTGCAGTGCACTGCGGGCCTGGTTGTGGGTTGTGAGCTGTGCGCTGTGTGCTGTGAGCTGTGTGCTGTGAGCTGTGTGTTGTGAGCTGTGTGTTGTGAGCTGTGTGTTGTGAGCTGTGTGCTGTGAGCTGTGAGCTGTGTGCTCTGTGCTGTGTGCTGTGAGCTGTGCGCTGTGTGCTGTGAGCTGTGAGCTGTGTGCTGTGAGCTGTGAGCTGTGAGCTGTGTGCTCTGTGCTGTGTGCTGTGAGCTGTGCGCTGTGTGCTGTGAGCTGTGTGCTGTGTGCTGTGAGCTGTGAGCTGTGAGCTGTGTGCTCTGTGCTGTGTGCTGTGAGCTGTGCGCTGTGTGCTGTGAGCTGTGAGTTGTGAGCTGTGTGTTGTGAGCTGTGAGCTCTGTGCTGTGAGCTGTGTGTTGTGAGCTGTGTGCTGTGAGCTGTGTGTTGTGAGCTGTGTGTTGTGAGCTGTGAGCTGTGTGTTGTGAGCTGTGTGTTGTGAGCTGTGAGCTGTGTTGTGAGCTCTGTGTTGTGAGTTGTGTGCTGTGAGCTGTGGACTGTGAGCTGTGAGTTGTGAGCTGTGAGCTGTGAGCTGTGAGCTGTGTGCTGTGAGCTGTGGACTGTGAGCTGTGAGCTGTGTGCTGTGAGCTGTGTGTTGTGAGCTGTGAGCTGTGTTGTGAGCTCTGTGTTGTGAGTTGTGAGCTGTGAGCTGTGAGCTGTGTGTTGTGAGCTGTGAGCTGTGTTGTGAGCTCTGTGTTGTGAGTTGTGAGCTGTGAGCTGTGAGCTGTGAGCTGTGAGCTGTGTGTTGTGAGCTGTGTGTTGTGAGCTGTGAGCTGTGTGTTGTGAGCTGTGTGTTGTGTGTTGTGAGCTGTGATCTGTGAGCTGTGTGTTGTGAGCTGTGTGCTGTGTGTTGTGAGCTGTGAGCTGTGAGCTGTGTGTTGTGAGCTGTGTTGTGAGCTGTGTGTTGTGAGCTGTGTGTTGTGAGCTGTGAGCTGTGAGCTGTGTGTTGTGAGCTGTGAGCTGTGTGTTGTGAGCTCTGTGCTGTGAGCTGTGAGCTGTGCGCTGTGAGCTGTGTGTTGTGAGCTGTGTGTTGTGAGCTGTGTGTTGTGAGCTGTGTGTTGTGAGCTGTGAGCTGTGAGCTGTGTGTTGTGAGCTCTGTGCTGTGAGCTCTGTGCTGTGAGCTGTGTGCTGTGAGCTGTGAGCTGTGTGTTGTGTGTTGTGAGCTGTGTGCTGTGAGCTGTGAGCTGTGAGCTGTGTGTTGTGAGCTCTGTGCTGTGAGCTCTGTGCTGTGAGCTGTGTGCTGTGAGCTGTGTGCTGTGAGCTGTGTGTTGTGAGCTGTGAGCTGTGTTGTGAGCTCTGTGTTGTGAGCTGTGTGCTGTGAGCTGTGTGTTGTGAGCTGTGTGTTGTGAGCTGTGAGCTGTGAGCTGTGTGTTGTGAGCTGTGAGCTGTGTGTTGTGAGCTGTGTGCTGTGTGTTGTGAGCTGTGAGCTGTGTGTTGTGAGCTGTGTGCTGTGAGCTGTGTGTTGTGAGCTGTGTGCTGTGAGCTGTGAGCTGTGTGCTGTGAGCTGTGAGCTGTGTGCTGTGTGCTGTGAGCTGTGTGCTGTGAGCTGTGAGCTGTGAGCTGTGAGCTGTGTGCTGTGTGCTGTGAGCTGTGTGCTGTGAGCTGTGAGCTGTGAGCTGTGAGCTGTGTGCTGTGAGCTGTGAGCTGTGTGCTGTGTGTTGTGAGCTGTGAGCTGTGTGTTGTGAGCTGTGAGCTGTGTGTTGTGAGCTGTGAGCTGTGAGCTGTGTGTTGTGAGCTGTGTGCTGTGAGCTGTGAGCTGTGAGCTGTGAGCTGTGAGCTGTGTGCTGTGTGTTGTGAGCTGTGTGTTGTGAGCTGTGAGCTGTGTATTGTGAGCTGTGAGCTGTGTGCTGTGAGCTGTGTGCTGTGAGCTGTGAGCTGTGAGCTGTGTGTTGTGAGCTGTGTGTTGTGAGCTGTGAGCTGTGAGCTGTGTGTTGTGTGCTGTGAGCTGTGTGTTGTGAGCTGTGTGCTGTGAGCTGTGTGTTGTGAGCTGTGAGCTGTGAGCTGTGTGCTGTGTGTTGTGAGCTGTGAGCTGTGTGTTGTGAGCTGTGTGTTGTGAGCTGTGTGCTGTGAGCTGTGTGCTGTGAGCTGTGAGCTGTGTGCTGTGAGCTGTGAGCTGTGAGCTGTGTGCTGTGAGCTGTGTGTTGTGAGCTGTGAGCTGTGTGTTGTGAGCTGTGAGCTGTGTGTTGTGAGCTGTGAGCTGTGAGCTGTGAGCTGTGTGTTGTGAGCTGTGAGCTGTGTGTTGTGAGCTGTGAGCTGTGAGCTGTGCGCTGTGTGTTGTGAGCTGTGAGCTGTGTGTTGTGAGCTGTGAGCTGTGTGTTGTGAGCTGTGAGCTGTGTGTTGTGAGCTGTGAGCTGTGTGTTGTGAGCTGTGTGTTGTGAGCTGTGTGTTGTGAGCTGTGTGCTGTGAGCTGTGAGCTGTGTGCTGTGAGCTGTGTGCTGTGAGCTGTGAGCTGTGAGCTGTGAGCTGTGTGCTGTGAGCTGTGTGCTGTGAGCTGTGTGTTGTGAGCTGTGAGCTGTGTGCTGTGAGCTGTGTGCTGTGAGCTGTGTGCTGTGAGCTGTGTGTTGTGAGCTGTGTGCTGTGAGCTGTGTGCTGTGAGCTGTGTGTTGTGAGCTGTGAGCTGTGTGCTGTGAGCTGTGAGCTGTGCTGTGAGCTGTGTTGTGAGCTGTGTGTTGTGAGCTGTGAGCTGTGAGCTGTGAGCTGTGTGCTGTGAGCTGTGAGCTGTGCTGTGAGCTGTGTTGTGAGCTGTGTGTTGTGAGCTGTGAGCTGTGTGCTGTGAGCTGTGTTGTGAGCTGTGTGCTGTGAGCTGTGTGCTGTGAGCTGTGTGTTGTGAGCTGTGTGTTGTGAGCTGTGAGCTGTGAGCTGTGTGCTGTGAGCTGTGTGCTGTGAGCTGTGAGCTGTGTTGTGAGCTGTGTGCTGTGAGCTGTGAGCTGTGTTGTGAGCTGTGAGCTGTGAGCTGTGTGCTGTGAGCTGTGAGCTGTGTTGTGAGCTGTGAGCTGTGAGCTGTGAGCTGTGTGCTGTGTGCTGTGAGCTGTGTGTTGTGAGCTGTGTGCTGTGAGCTGTGTGCTGTGAGCTGTGAGCTGTGTGCTGTGAGCTGTGAGCTGTGTGTTGTGAGCTGTGTGTTGTGAGCTGTGTGTTGTGAGCTGTGTGCTGTGAGCTGTGAGCTGTGAGCTGTGTTGTGAGCTGTGTGTTGTGAGCTGTGAGCTGTGTGTTGTGAGCTGTGTGTTGTGAGCTGTGAGCTGTGAGCTGTGTGTTGTGAGCTGTGAGCTGTGAGCTGTGTGTTGTGAGCTGTGAGCTGTGTGCTGTGAGCTGTGAGCTGT
Source organism: Dipodomys spectabilis (assembly GCF_019054845.1). Taxonomy (NCBI): domain Eukaryota; kingdom Metazoa; phylum Chordata; class Mammalia; order Rodentia; family Heteromyidae; genus Dipodomys; species Dipodomys spectabilis. The sequence continues at coordinate 665,078 of NW_024871218.1, forward strand.
GTGCTGTGAGCTGTGTGTTGTGAGCTGTGAGCTGTGAGCTGTGTGTTGTGAGCTGTGAGCTGTGCTGTGAGCTGTGAGCTGTGTGTTGTGAGCTGTGTGCTGTGAGCTGTGAGCTGTGAGCTGTGAGCTGTGTGTTGTGAGCTGTGAGCTGTGTGTTGTGAGCTGTGAGCTGTGTGTTGTGAGCTGTGTGCTGTGAGCTGTGTGTTGTGAGCTGTGTGTTGTGAGCTGTGTGTTGTGAGCTGTGTGCTGTGAGCTCTGTGCTGTGAGCTGTGTGTTGTGAGCTGTGTGCTGTGTGCTGTGAGCTGTGTGTTGTGAGCTGTGTGCTGTGAGCTGTGTGTTGTGAGCTGTGTGTTGTGAGCTGTGTGTTGTGAGCTGTGTGTTGTGAGCTGTGTGCTGTGTGCTGTGAGCTGTGTGTTGTGAGCTCTGTGCTGTGAGCTGTGTGTTGTGAGCTGTGTGTTGTGAGCTGTGTGTTGTGAGCTGTGTGTTGTGAGCTGTGAGCTGTGTGCTGTGAGCTGTGTGCTGTGAGCTGTGAGCTGTGTGTTGTGTGCTGTGAGCTGTGTGTTGTGAGCTGTGTGCTGTGAGCTGTGTGTTGTGAGCTGTGTGTTGTGAGCTGTGTGTTGTGAGCTGTGTGTTGTGAGCTGTGAGCTGTGTGCTGTGAGCTGTGTGTTGTGAGCTGTGAGCTGTGTGTTGTGAGCTGTGAGCTGTGTGCTGTGAGCTGTGTGCTGTGAGCTGTGTGTTGTGTGCTGTGAGCTGTGTGTTGTGAGCTGTGTGTTGTGAGCTGTGTGCTGTGAGCTGTGTGTTGTGAGCTGTGTGCTGTGAGCTGTGTGTTGTGAGCTGTGTGCTGTGAGCTGTGTGTTGTGAGCTGTGTGTTGTGAGCTGTGTGCTGTGAGCTGTGTGCTGTGAGCTGTGTGCTGTGAGCTCTGTGCTGTGAGCTGTGTGTTGTGAGCTGTGTGTTGTGAGCTGTGTGTTGTGAGCTGTGTGTTGTGAGCTGTGTGCTGTGTGCTGTGAGCTGTGTGTTGTGAGCTCTGTGCTGTGAGCTGTGTGTTGTGAGCTGTGTGTTGTGAGCTGTGTGTTGTGAGCTGTGTGTTGTGAGCTGTGTGCTGTGAGCTGTGAGCTGTGTGTTGTGTGCTGTGAGCTGTGTGCTGTGAGCTGTGTGTTGTGAGCTGTGTGTTGTGAGCTGTGTGCTGTGAGCTGTGAGCTGTGTGTTGTGAGCTGTGTGTTGTGAGCTGTGTGTTGTGAGCTCTGTGTTGTGAGCTGTGAGCTGTGAGCTGTGTGTTGTGAGCTGTGTGTTGTGAGCTGTGTGTTGTGAGCTCTGTGTTGTGAGCTGTGAGCTGTGTGCTGTGAGCTGTGTGCTGTGTGCTGTGTGCTGTGTGCTGTGTGTTGTGAGCTGTGTGTTGTGAGCTCTGTGTTGTGAGCTGTGTGTTGTGAGCTGTGTGTTGCAAGCTGTGAGCTGTGGGCCTGACCATGTGCTGTGTGCCGTGTGCTGTGGGCCTGGCAGTGGCCCACGGCCAGGCCCAGCTGTCCACATCTTCCATAGCCCACCTGGCCCCACGCACAGGGCCTGAAGGCTCACTGTCAGACAAGGGCAGAGAGCTCTGTCTCAGGGTCTCACTTTCCCTGTTATTTATACTTGTTTTAGTGCCAGTACTAGGGGGCATGAATTCAGGGCCTCATATTTTTGCTTTGCTTTTACTCAAGGCTGGAGATCTACTATCTGAGCCACACCTCCACCGATGGTTTTTGCTGGTTACTGAGATAAAAGTCTCATGAAGCATTCTGCTCAGCCTGGCTTCAAAACACAACCTCAGATCTGGGCCTCCTGAGCAGCTGGGACTCCAGGTGGCCTTTCCCTGTTGACAAGGCAACAGTGTGAAGCAGCCTGGGTCCTAGGTCGCACACAGCCCCCGTGCAGAGGTTATCGCAGTGGGAGTGCGGGCCAGCTGCAGTGCCGGCTGGGAAGACAGCCCTGGGAAGGTGCTGTGCCGGAGGGGCGGGGCTGCCAAGGCACCGGCAGAGCATCACGTGGGAGTGGACCACTATTCCACTTCCGTTTAGTTTTGCCTTTCTAGGCTTGATCTGATAGGACAAACGCTGCGGTAAATGATAAAAAAGGCTAGAAGAAACAAAAACAATCCGAGGGGCTGGGTGGCCATGGCTGACATCTATGATCCTGTCAGTCAAGTTGATGAGATCTGAGGATTGGGGTTCAAAGCCAGCCTGGGCAGGAAAGCCATGAATTAACCAACAAAAAGGCTGAAGTGGAGCCGTGGCTCAAATGGTGGAGCACTAGCCTTGAGGAAAAAGCTTAGGGTCAGTGCCCAGCCCTAGACCTTGAGTTCAGGCCCTACTACTGCTACCACCACACACACACACACACACACACACACACACACACACACACACACACACACACACACACACACACACACACACACACACACACACACACACACACACACACACAGAATCAAGAGGCCCTGGGATCTCCTCTATAGCAAGTATAATACAAATAACAGATCAAAGTTTTTTAATGCAATTATTCTCCTCTGTGTGTTTTAATGGTTAAATATGGAAATTTGAGGCAGTTACTCTCAAATATGATTCACAAACAATGGGTCCTTTATCTATCTCCAAAAAGTATGGATCCTGGGGAAAGAATTTTTTGACCTGATAAGCCAGTTTTCTGCTACCTTGCTGACTCAAAATGTACTTGCATATTAATTGCTTTAGACCCTAAGTCCCTGCTGAACTGGCTAAACCAAGGCCAGATTCAATAACCCAGCAACACCTTACCAAGATAACTCTGGTGTTCGATCGCTGTTAAGTGGAATGCTGACGCAAGCCAGCCAGGCCCGCCAGGAAGTGCTCGCTGGGCTGGCCGGCTGGGCCTGCAGCCTCCAGGAGGCCAGGACGGCTTGCATCTCTCTTTCAAATGGCATCTGTGCCCGAATCAAACCTTGAAAACATGCCCCGTGAGGTTAATTTCCCTGACACAGAGGCAATGAGAGATCGAGCCTCAGATACTCAGATACTCTCCGCTCCGATTGTGTCTGATTAGCAAGAAATGCACAGCCCCTGCCAGTGTGAATGCCTGCCCTATCCCACCAACTGACCTAAGGCATTTTTTCCTTTCTCTTTTGCAACTGCGTTCCATAGTTGACCCCTCAAATTTATTTTAAGTAGTTTCGCAAAGAGCTTCCTCTGCCCCCCTCCCCGAGCAGCCACAGCTCGCGTTTCCACCCACACAACAAGTCCTGTCCACCTTCCGAGGCAGGACTTGGAAACTTCAGGAAAATGGGAGTCAGGAATAAAGTCTCCTTCGCTTAAGACCTTCAAAGGGCATCAGGAACCAATGTTTATTTTACTACAACAGCTGGAATTAAAGCTGTGACTGCCGAGCTCCGTATGAAAAGGGGGCTCTCCGTGAAGACTCCCAGGAAGGCACCCCAGAGCCTCACTCCTCACCCCCCCGCACCCCCCTCCCGTACCCCCTCACACCCCCCTCCCCGCACCCCCCCTCCCGTACCCCCTCACACCCCCCTCCCGTACCCCCCTCCCCACACACCCCCCTCCCGTACCCCCTCACACCCCCCCTCCCCGCACCCCCCTCCCCACACCCCCCCTCCCGTACCCCCTCACACCCCCCTCCCTACACCCCCCTCCCCACACACCCCCCTCCCGTACCCCCTCACACCCCCCTCCCTACACCCCCCTCCCCACACACCCCCCTCCCGTACCCCCTCACACCCCCCTCCCTACACCCCCCCTCCCCACACACCCCCCTCCCACCCCCCCTCCCACCCCCCCTCCCCGCACCCCCCCTCCCCACACCCCCCCTCCCGTACCCCCTCACACCCCCCCCTCCCCACACACCCCCCTCCCCACACACCCCCCTCCCGTACCCCCTCACACCCCCCTCCCTACACCCCCCCTCCCCACACACCCCCTCCCGTACCCCCTCACACCCCCCTCCCTACACCCCCCCCTCCCCACACACCCCCACACCCCCCCTCCCGTACCCCCTCACACCCCCCCTCCCCACACCCCCCCCTCCCGTACCCCCTCCCACCCCCCCTCCCCACACACCCCCCTCCCGTACCCCCTCACACCCCCCCTCCCCGCACCCCCCCTCCCCACACACCCCCCCTCCCGTACCCCCACACCCCCCCTCCCCGCACCCCCCCTCCCACCCCCCCTCCCCGCACCCCCCCTCCCCACACCCCCCCCTCCCGTACCCCCTCCCCGCACCCCCCCTCCCCACCCCCCCCCCTCCCCACCCCCCCCTCCCGTACCCCCTCCCACCCCCCCTCCCCGCACCCCCCCTCCCCACACACCCCCCCTCCCACCCCCCCTCCCCGCACCCCCCCTCCCCACACACCCCCCTCCCGTACCCCCTCACACCCCCCCTCCCCGCACCCCCCCTCCCCACACCCCCCCCTCCCGTACCCCCTCCCACCCCCCCTCCCCACACACCCCCCCTCCGGTACCCCCTCACACACCCCCTCCCCGCACCCCCCCTCCCCACACACCCCCCCTCCTGTACCCCCCTCACACACCCCCTCCCCGCACCCCCCCTCCCCACACACCTCCGCCCCCACCCCCCGCCCCCTGGCCCTCACCATCAGCACCAGGCCATCTCAGGCCATCATGTCGGACCAACACCCACAGGCCATTCCAGGAGGCCTAAATAAAATGAGAACCCTCACAGCCAGCAGGGATCTGGAGGCTGAAGGAGCAGGTACGCCGCCCGGGAGAGGCAGCGCGGGTGAGAGCAGGAAAAGGACAATCAGTCATTTAGGGCCTGGGCTTCTAGACTCACAAACATCCCATTGTGGAGACTGGAATTTAGGAAGCATCAAACAGTAAATGCGCCTAGCAGGAAAACAAAGCTTTTTGCCCTTGGATGTCAAATACGACTTCAATTTGCCTGCCCCCAAAAGAACCTTCCTCCAGAAGGCTCATGAGGAATCTCCACGTAACTAAGTTGACAGCGTGGGGGGCATGGGGGCTTGGGGGCGGGGAGCGGGGCTCGGCCTCCCCGGCCTCCAGGAGGCCTCAGCAGCGGCGGAGCACAGCTTCCAGTTTCGCTTTGTGAGCTGGAAATGTGTCGTGAATTCATAGAAAAGTAACACGGTTCTCGTACCTCAGATTTGCCCAAAATAGATAATGCTGTAAGACCATAAAGTTCCAGCTCCAAAATAATAAAATCTTCACTAAAAACGACTTAGTCTGTGCATGTTACTCCACCCCTGGACTCCGGGCTGTCTCCTGTGCTGTGCTTTTATTGAAAACGGGTGCTCTTTTGCTGGGTTTCTACACACGTCCCGATCTGCAGCAACCAATCCAGCCGTCAGGACAGGCTGCCTGTTCGCCGCAGCTGCGGCTGGGATGTCTCCACGCGGCCCACGCCTGCCACCTGTCCTCACGCCTGCTACGCTCTACGCACATCGTTGCAGATCTATTTTCCTATTTGCAAGAAGCAACACCTGAGACCGATCCTCTAAAACTGATTTGAAAAACAGGAGCATTTCTCTACTTTCAAAAATTCAGATTCCCCACGCCGTTTAAACAACCAAGGCTGCAGCAAGGCACAAAACGAAAGTGTGTGGGAGGCTCTGTAGAATTTGATGAACTCCTGAGATGGATTTTTTTCCCTTGACATTCTCTTTTTAGAGGAAATGTAAAACTTCCAAAACTTTCAGAGACACATGAATGTCGGGGGCCATGGAGTATCAACAAGACCTCTACAAAGATTCGTAAAACCCATGAATCTCCAATGCGGTACTGACAGTCTGAAAACATAAAAACAGCCAGGCACTGGTGGCTCATGCCCATAGTCCTAGCTACGTGGGAAGCTGAGACTGTTGAGACTGAGGTTCAAGGCCAGCCCCGGCAGAGAAAGAGTTCACAGGAGGCTTCTCAACGAAGAGCTGGTGTGTCTGCAGCCATGGCTGTCAGGAAGCCTGCCGCAGTCGGCCAGGCGGAGAGTGCGCCAGGGCAGGAGAGAGAGTCAGCTCGGCTCGGACGATGAGCAAGAGCAGGACTGGAGGCCTGCCTGCGTGCCCGGCCGGCCAGCACCAAGCCCTGCAGCTGACCGAAGGCCTGCCTGCGTGCCCGGCCGGCCAGCACCAAGCCCTGCAGCTGACCGAAGGCCTGCCTGCGTGCCCGGCCGGCCAGCACCAAGCCCTGCAGCTGACCGAAGGCCTGCCTGTGTGCCCGGCCGGCCAGCACCAAGCCCTGCAGCTGCGCTGGTGAGTGTGCGCGGGTGTGTGTGAGAGACAGACAGACAGCAACAAGAAACAGATAGAGAGAATTTTCTTTGGAAATGTGCATGTCTCATATGTGTGCGCGCATATTCATGTGTCTGAAAATGTGTGTGCTCCTATGTGTGTGTTTGGAAATGTGCATGCCTGTGTGTGTGTGTGCGTGTGTGTAAATGTGCATCCCCCTAAAAGCATGAGTAAATAACTGTTTCTCAAGTAAAAGGAAGGCTCCAACATGTGTTTTTTTTAAAAAATAAAGTTTTTCTTTCTCCCCCAGGCTTACTGGAGGCCGGTCTCAGGCTCTTAAATACTCAGCTAGTCGGGGCTGATTTGAACCTGGTTTAAAAATAACAAATAAAAGAGATTCCCCAAATGTGGTTCTATGAACTCATTGTAAGCCCCTCAAGATTGAATCGGTGATCCACTGCATTCATTAGCGTTATGAAAAAGCAAACTCGCATTTCAGGGAGGCCCACAAACGCACGTGCTGGCGATCAAAGTCAGGAGACACTGGGCCTTTATTATCAGTGGTTAGAGCAGCGGTGGTAACTGAGCCATGTTTACAGAAAGCTTATCATACAGCAGATATGTTTCTTGAAATCCTGAGAACGGTTCTTTCTGATACTGTAGATCAGGAAGCCTAGGCCCAAAGAAGTAATCGACACCAGACCACATAAACAACAAACACCAGGCTTGCGACCGACAACACTGCGAACCCACGGTCCTGCTCCCCCCATCCCAGCTTCCTCAATGCTAACCACACACAAAATGTTAGAGCCAAATCAGCCCAATTAAACACAATCTGATACTTCAATTATGATCATTGTGTCTCCCCAGATAAAGTATCACTGAATTAAAAATGGAGATGCACATCTCAGCATCTAGTATCAGATACTGTGCATCTAGCAAGCAAGTCATTCTGACTAATAACTTCTTTTTGCATAAATGCTCTCATTGGATTAAAAACTTAATGCCTTTCACTGAGTCCTTCGTAGGTAAGTACGAGATATAGATTATCTCACAGATCCCACACGCACAATCCCCATTCTGAAGATGAGAGAAGTAAAGCCAGCTGGCCACAGCCTGGCTCTTCCTACCACCCTAACCCAGCCTGGAGCAGACAACGTAGGTCACAGCCAGGAAGGGCAGTGCAGAGCCAAGCCAAGCCAGCACCGCACTCCCAACCCGCGGTCCCTGCCTGGGAGGGGAAGCCTGGAGCCCACCCCAGGGCCGAGGTCCCTGAAGCAGAGCTTTGCATCTGGGCTTTGCCTGGCAGGTGTGTCTGGTTCCAGCAGAGCTGTGTGGAGCATCAGCAGTTCCTGGACAGCATCCCCAGCACCCCCCGCCTCTGAGGAACTCAGGACCCCGGATATTTCCCCAGAAGTCAGTCCGAATGACTCCAGCCGTGTCCAGCTTCCCCGAACCGGCTTTCACTGGTGCGGCGTGGCCCTGTCACCACCCCGCTGCCTGCCTGCTCCATGAGCACCGGGCAGAGCCGCAGCAGGAATGCTGGGGACACCACAGACGTGGGAGAAGCCGTTCCGAGCTCACAGCATCTCGGGGCAGAAGCCTGAACCCCAGGGCACGACCCGGGACTGCCCAGGAAGAGGGGAAGAGGGGCGGAGTGGCGAGAGGAGGAGGAGGCAAAGAAGAAAGAGGAGGGGAGGAGACAGGAGGGAGGACAGAGTGAGCAGGCATGCCCGGGACACTGGGCCGAGATGCTGGGCCGGCTGTGTCCTGAATCTTGTCCAACAGCCAAGGAAAACAATGAATCTATGGTTTCCCTCCTTTTCTACGCTTTAAAAAATTCAAGAATTTCACTTCCTTCGTTGAAACGACGCCTGCATAATTTCACGTTCCTCCCAGCTGCCTCCCATGCCGGGGGAGGGGGCGAGGACCTGAGACGTGGGCGTGTCCCGGGGAGCCCGCGGCCTGGCCACAGCGCCGACGCCCACGTGAGCCTGTACACCGGGAGAGATGGTTCCGGAGCCTCCACAGCCACACAAGGCCTCGCGGGGTCAGAGCCGCACCCGGAAGCCTCTCCCTCAGATCCCAGCACCACCACATTCGCTCCGGCTCCCGCAAGTCCTGCAGGTGGGCGGGGTCCCGCCTGCATTGCCCACAGGCTCCGACCCAGACACCGTGAGCCGAGCTCAAAGCTTCCAGTGGCTCGGAGGTGAACACTTTACTTTCTCCAAGATCCAAAAGGCCACCGTGACCCCCCGGAGTGCCGTGGCCCAGGGCACACTGCGCAACACGCAGCCGCCCGCGGTCCCCGGGCTGAGGGCGCGCACTCAGGTCCACCGCGGCCTCCTGCCCGCCCCGCTGCGCGACCCCGCAGTCACAAAGCCAGACAAGGCCCCACCAGAGGAGGAGGAGCCCTGCCAGCAGAGGCAGAGCGGGGCTGGGCAGGCAGGAAGCAGCGGGGCCGGCCGGCCGCACCATAGGGCCGAGGCCCCTGGGCGCCCTCAGCTCCCCGCCCGCCCCGGAGGGAAAGGCCGTAGGCCCGTGGCCCCAGAGACGCTGGGCACCGCACACGGGGCCACATGCTGCATCTTCACACAGGGACGCCACCCAGAGCACTAGTTCTTCCATTCACAACTGCTCCCCGGTATTGGTAAGTGCTGATAATCACTGCCAAAGGTAGAAGCAAAGCAGTACGTGATTTGAAGCGTGGGTCGTAATTCACACTGGAAGCTGGCGCGAACCCGCTGATGTCCCCTTGAAAAGCAAAGGTAGGCTACGCAGAAGCATTTCAGTCGGGACGATAAGGAGAAAGAAATAAAAATTACTGGTATTTACTCAGCCTACCATGCTCGCGGAAGGGAACTCTTTTAAAAAAGGAGCATCTCAGAATGGTTATTCAATCTGAATTTACAGATAGCACTGGAAACACTTTCTCACAGAATGTGCTCTATCTACCATCACATCTCTCCGCGAGCCGTTCCCACAGCTCATTGCAGGGATTCTCACGCAATTTTGCTCCATTCTGAGCTGACGGTGACCTAGCACACACGGGCCTTCAAGAGGCTGACTGGAAACGACGCACAGACGTCTGTCCTGCCCCTGCCCCCAGTCCTGCTGCGAGCCAGGTGCCGGAGCAGCTCTCCGGCCCCTTACAAATGGGGCTCCTTTGGAAATGGATGGATCCGGCATTTTTCAGGAATTTTGTTCCTGGAAAAATGTGGCATGAGTCTCTTGAAAGCCTGAAGCTAGAAAACCTTCCTTTCCTACCCAGCAGCAACTAATAAAAGCCAGGACCAGAGTTTCACGGAAGCAAGCAAGAAGCCCACCCATGCTCACCCTGCTCAGAGCCGTCACATTCAGATTCCGTACTAAACACCACAGATCAATTAAAAGACCCATTCCAGGGCACGCGCATATCGTGCAGACACACACGCTGCAAGGTTTACGCTGTGATCACAAAGGAGCAGAAGAAGGCATCTGCTTTCCTGTGGGCTCAGCATGGGACGCTCTCCTGGATGGCTGTCGGAAGGGTGGGGCGGTGGTCTCACTGGGCTCTGCTGCACGCCTCCGAGGGGCCAGGCAACCGACTGCTCAATGAATCAAATACACGAGCCATCTGCTAAGAGTCAAGTCTCTATCTCCATGCGTGGGGCTGGCGGTGTCCCTCACTCTGTACAGCCGCCGCTCGGGGGCCGGGGATGGGCCACTGCCCTGCACCAGCTGTGCCCGGCAGCTTGCAGGCATCCTTCTGAGGCCACCCCCTTGGGAGAGCGGGTGGCCTGCATTTGGGACATGCAAGTGGGCTCAGCCAGGCCACCCTGCCTGTCCTCAGCCCCTGCTGTCTCCTGTTCAAGTCTCCCAACAGGGCCAGGCTCAGGGGTGGGCAGGAGCTGCCTATGCCGTATGCATCTCTCTGGAAGAACACCACAGAAGACCTGAAAATGGGCAAATGCCTACACAAAAGCGGGCATAGAGCCGGACACCCTGGCTCACACCTGTCATCCTAGCTACTCTGGAGACTGAGATCTGAGGATGACAGTTCAAAGCCAGCCTGGGCAGGAAAGCCCACAAGACTCTTCTCTCCAATTAGCCACCAAAAACCTAGAAGTAGAGTTGTGGCTCAAGTGGTAGAGTGCCAGATTTGAATGAAAAAGCTAAGGGACAGTCCCCAGGCCCTGATTCAAGCCACTCACACACACGCACACACATGCACACTCACACTCATGCACACTGACACACACTCACACTCGTGCACACTCACACACACACATGCACACTCACACACTCACATGCACACTCACACACTCACACACACATGCACACTCACACACATGCACACTCACACACTCACACTCGTGCACGCACACACACATGCACACTCACACACTCTCACACTCACACTCATGCACACTCACTCGCCACTCACACACACTCAGTCTCACACTCACACACACTCATACACACACACACACACACACAGCAGGCACAGCCTATTTTACACAGAACAAAGCGAGGAGAACAGCCTGCAGAAAAAGCAAACTGAGGGTGGAGGCTGAAGGGCTGCAGTCTAAACCTCCAAATGCTCTAGAAGCCGTCAGATTATCTTCACATGGAGGTGAAGCGGGAGAGAACTCACTTGGCCTCTGGCTTCAGACAGAAAGCTTTCCCTCTGGTTTTTAATTAGGAAACAGTTGCATTGTAGGTCCAAGCCTGCAAACCATATTCTCATTGATTAAAAACGCAAAAAAAAGAACCATTGAAACAATGTATTTTTTAAGGGGGAAAAAAGACAGCAAGCAGCCATTCTGGTGGGGACAGGCACCAGAAGCATCTATAGGAAATCATGGCCTCACGGTTTTTGTCTCAACGAAGTCCGAGGTCACTGGAACGACGCTGGCCTGGGCACCTACCCACGGGTTGGCCTCGTCAGGACTGCAGGCGAACACTGCCCTCTTGTGCACCAAAGTGCTCTGCACGCAGGCAGAGGGTCCCGCCGGCCGTGGGGAGGAGGCTGACGCACACAGAGCCCCGGAGCGTCCCCACACGGCCTTTGAGACAGATTTTGAGGTAAGAGACAGAGGAAAGGTTTAGCAGAAGTAATCAGACCAAACAACTGACCCTCATCTTTCCTAGAAAAGACTCATTCCTCGAAAGGAAACTTTATTGGTTGTCATGGCAACTTTTCTCACTAAGTACTTTAAAAACTTTTAGAAATGACTGATGAACCTACAATCATGAGTAAGTAGTATCTCTTGTTGTCCAAGAAATCTTTTCCAGGAAGAGGTCTCATTTAATTCTAGAGAGACAGAGAGGCGCTGCCGCGTCCTGCTGCCGCTCAGTGAACTCCGTACCCACTCCCTCCGGAAGACGCCGAGGCCAAGGCTGGGGCTCACACTCTCCGTCCTGCCCTGCAGACAGGGCTTTATCCCCAGACCAAACCAGCATCTCAAGAGACCCTCACACACTCCTTCTAGCGGGGCACTGACAGCTCACACCTGCGATCCTAGCTACTCAGGGGGCTGAGAGCTGCGGATCGCAGCTTGCTTGAAGGTAGCCTGGACAGGGGAGTCAGGTCATGAGACTCTGATCTCCAAGTAAGCAGCAAAAAGCCAGAAATGGAGCTGTGGTTCAAGTGGTAGAACACCAGCTTTGAGCAAGAGAGCACAAGGCCTTGAGTTCAAGCCCCAGTACTGGCGATATACAAAAATACTCATTAATGAAGTTTAGAAAATCAGACAGACATTGCTGTGAGCTACGGCTAGGCAAAGGCTGGGGGGCACAACCTGGGCAGGGAGGCCTTGGGGTTCCCTGAAGCAAGGGTCGCTCTGGCTCTGAAGAAGAGCCATCCACTGTCTGCACCCTGCCCTTACCCTCGGAGAGACCAGCAGACCAGCCAAGTCCCACTGACCTTGCTCCTGGAGAAAGAAAGGGTGACATTTGGGGGGGGCACAGGGCCAGCCCTGCATCCGCGCGCGGCTCTGCGACCAGACGGTTTGCCTCACACTGCTCGTGGTCCAGACCTCCACGCCGCCCGCACATCACAAGCCGCCAATGTGCCAATGTGATGCCAGACACAATCACAAAGGAGTGAAAAATGTCTAACTTGCTTTATGCCAAGACTGCCTGCCAACCCCGCTTCCACTCACCGCCGAAAGGAGATTGGCCTACAAGGCAGGAAGAGACAGGACTGAGGACGCTGACCACCAGGCCTGGGAAGCCCAACACCTCCCCCGATCTGCCCTCCAGGCCGGGCAGGCCCAACACCTCCCCAGGATCTGCCCTCCAGGCGGGGCAGGCCCAACAACTCCCCAGGATCCTGCCCTCCAGGCGGGGCAGGCCCAACACCTCCCCCGATCTGCCCTCCAGGCCCGGGAGGCCAACACCTCCCCCGGATCTGCCCTACAGGCCAGGGAGGCCAACACCTCCCCAGGATCTGCCCTCCAGGCCGGGGAGAGGCCAACACCTCCCCCGGATCTGCCCTCCAGGCCAGGGAGGCCAACACCTCCCCAGGATCTGCCCTCCAGGCCAGGGAGGCCAACACCTCCCCAGGATCTGCCCTCCAGGCCAGGGAGGCCAACACCTCCCCAGGATCTGCCCTCCAGGGCAGGGAGGCCAACACCTCCCCAGGATCTGCCCTCCAGGCCAGGGAGGCCAACACCTCCCCAGGATCTGCCCTCCAGGCCAGGGAGGCCAACACCTCTCCAGGATCCTGCCCTCCCCTTAGAGCCAGTGACACCACTCCTCCAGGAGTCCAAAGGCCTGCGTGCACCACAGACGCAGGGGGCCCGAGGGGCCCCGCGTGCACGCAGGAGCCACGTGACTGGGGGCCACGCTCACGTGTGAGGAGCCACGTGACTGGGGGCCACGCTCACGCATGAGACGCGTGACGGAGGGGCCACGCTCACACGCAGGAGACACGTGACGGAGGGCCACGCTCACATGCAGGAGACGCGTGACGGAGGGCCACGCTCACATGCAGGAGACGCGTGACGGAGGGGCCACGCTCACGCGTGAGGAGACGCGTGACGGAGGGGCCACGCTCACACGCAGGAGACACGTGACGGAGGGCCACGCTCACATGCAGGAGACGCGTGACGGAGGGGCCACGCTCACGCGTGAGGAGACGCGTGACGGAGGGGCCACGCTCACACGCAGGAGACGCGTGACGGAGGGGCCACGCTCACATGCAGGAGACGCGTGACGGAGGGCCACGCTCACATGCAGGAGACACGTGACGGAGGGGCCACGCTCACGCGTGAGGAGACACGTGACTGGGGGCCACGCTCACGCATGAGACGCGTGACGGAGGGGCCACGCTCACACGCAGGAGCCGCGTGACGGAGGGGCCACGGCACATGCAGGAGACGCGTGACGGAGGGGCCACGCTCACGCGTGAGGAGACGCGTGACGGAGGGGCCACGCTCACACGCAGGAGCCGCGTGACGGAGGGGCCACGCTCACGCGTGAGGAGACGCGCGCCCAGGCCCTAACGGGGAGCCGTGGCTGACAGAGGGACGCCGGGTGGACGGGCTGCGGAGGGTGCGCAGGCGAGACCTCGGACGCCAGCGCAGACACGTTGGAACTTGGCTTTCTGCCCTGACAGTCCTCTCTCCTTACCGTCATGTCTCTAACGACAGGCCTGTTTGTAAAGGTCTCTGGGACCCCAAGTTCACCCCTGACTTCCTATGAACGCCCTGGGCTGGGCCTCGGGAATGTCACGTTCCGGGAGACGCTGGACCGAGACGGGATGGCCAGAGCCAGCAGCCTCTTGGGTCATGTTGGCGGAGCCAAGGTCTCCTCTGGTCAGCTGGAACGCCGCTCGCCTTCCTGAACCTCTGCCCTCCTCCTTGGCACTCTATTTGCAGAATGATCACCGACATGGGCCACAGGCTTGCATTACACTCATTTCCCCAACCCCGAGCTCTGGGGCAAGTTCAAAATCCTCCTCCTGTCTCAGAATCAGGTCTGAATTAATACCCTTCCTCTAAAGAACGCCAGTAGCAAAGTGGAAACAGACGCACTAGACAATGCCCTTTGAAAGCCCCAGCAGGACTGCGGTGACAATGCAGCCTGGGCTCCAGAGAAACCCAGGGTTAAAGGTTCACAGAGGCAGAAGAATGACTAAAGTACAAGTTGTTCAAATTTCCTCCTGCAGATTTACACAACCAGGGTCAAGCTGAAGACTGCCGGCGAAAACCTATGAGACAACTCGGCCCCTTTGAACTGAGGGAAGAAAGGAAAACACAGGGCCAGGGAGGGATCTATGTTACAGCTTTTAAAAATGTTCCCCAAAGGGTCACCACTATTATTCAAAACCCGCCTGTTCAAGGGCGTCCGAACAGCACCACAGCAACGCCCTCCCCAGTGCCAGAGCCGCGCTGGCCACTTGCTGTAGGCGCTGGGACTGCCATGCTCCTGGCACGGGCGGCCATGAAATTAACCATCAGCGCTGCAGAATCTGCTACGCGTTAAACCACTTTGCTACGCAAAGTGGCCTGAAAATGAAATGCGCGGGTTGAATTCCCATGGAAAGGTCAACCTGAAGGCAGGTTCCCTCCTCTGCTGAACTCTGCTCCGCTGTTTGGAGGACCATGGGAGGGCGGGTAATTGGCACAAGCAATAAAAATGACTTCCTCCCGTCCTTCCTCCCTCCCTCTCTCCTTTTCTTTTTTCCTTCTTTCATGAATACATCAAATATTCACCCTGTGCATGCATCACATTCACTCTGTGCCAACCTCCGCCCTGGGCAGATGATAACTCCCTCTGCCCACAGGAGCATGGAGCCCACTAGAGAGCATCATCCAGCACTCAGAGACTGGCACCTGAGGAGGAGAAGCATGAGACTCTAGGGTGCCTATGGGATGTTACGGGCCCCGAGATGAAGGCCATTTATTCCAGCTGGAGAGGCCAGAGCTGTAAGGCTCCCCAGAGCAGCTTGTGCAGGCAGAGCGCAGGGCATCAGAGCTGACGCTCTCTGTGCAGAGGCCTAGTTCCCAGACCAAGGTGGAGCTGCGGAGCTGGAGACCACACAGCTCATTGGGAGGGCTTTGTCAGACACGTGAGCCTTATGCCCAGAGGGCATCTGAAGCTGCGCCAGAGCGCTAACAGCTGCACTGAAGAAGAACTTCCAGCCACAGGGGCAGGAGGCTGAGATCAGGAGCTGGGTGGGAATGTGGAACTGCCTGAAGCCGGTCTCGGAAGGAGCTCCGGTGCTGGGACTGCGCCCGTCAGGAGCCCTGTGCAGGCTGGCAGGGCACAGGTGGGGCCTGGCCTAGAGAGCAGGAAAGCAGGGAAGGCCCTGCCCACAGCAGGCCCAGCAGGGGGGAGGCTGGAGCCCAGGCCGCGCCTCCAAGAGCCGCACACTGGAGCGGCAGCAGCCTCTTCTGCCCCAGCCGGAATTCCACTGTCCTCAGACACGCGTGCCCATCCAAATGTAAATTTGTTTTAAAAGAATGAAAATTTAGCTTAAAACGCAATCATTTAAAAGTTAATTCAAGGCCTCAGCTGCAATAGCCACCATTTTCAAATGCTCAAATGATCACACAAGGCTCACAGCTGCCCTGCAGAATCACATGGTGATACCGCATTCCTGTTCCAAAGAATGTTCTGGAAATCCTGATGGACCTCTGCAGACCTTCCAGCCAGTGCCGAGTGCTGGCCGTGAGCGCGGTGGGTGCAGCTCATCTCTCGCTTCCCGGCAGCCTGCTCTGCGGTCCCGTCGCACAGCGCGGCTGAACCCCGGATCCTGCTGATGAAAAGTGTGATCCCTCTGCCCGCCAGAGCCGCAGGTGGCTTCAGGCCACCCTGCAAGGTAGCTGTGGGGCTGGGCCCCACCCCCAGCCTGGAGTGAGCCCAGGACAGCACCAACCGACCACCATGGGCTCCAGACCACCACCGGCTCCAAGCCACCACTAAATGCGCACGGGCGGGGCGGGGTCCCCCGGGCCAGGGAGGGCCTCCCTGACAAATCTGAAGCAGTATTTTTAAGGGTGAAAACTCAGATGTATCTACACCTAGCACCTGTGTGTGCGGCACATAAATATCCTCAGGAAGTGGGTTAGAGACAAAGGGATCTCTTTCTGTCTTTCTGAAGGCCCCAAGACAAGAGAGGCCCGCTCACAAGGCAAGGGGGGGTTCGCGGGGGGGGGGGGGGGGGGGCAGCTTCTCTCTCCACAGCAGGAGCTGAGGCTCAGGCACTGCTTCAGGCCTCCTCACACACCACACCCACACCCACACCTGGGGAGGTAAAAGGCCCAATGACCAGAGCACAGCTCTCCGGCTCTGGGGGGGGGGGGGGGGCAGCAGAGGCACCGGAGCCCCTCCCAGTCTGTCCCTGTGAACTGCTCTTTAGTGCCACACCTGTGCCAGGCAGGCACAGGCCCGCGGGAACCCAGCCGGACCAGGCCCAGGCTTCGCAGCTCGGGCCCAGTCCCCAGGGGCAGGCTGGCGGGAGGCGGGGGTGGCTGGCGGGGGTGGCGGGAGGCGGGGGTGGCTGGCAGGGATGGCGGGAGGTGGGGTGGCTGGCGGGGGTGGCGGGAGGCGGGGGTGGCTGGCGGGGGTGGCGGGAGGCGGGGGTGGCTGGCGGGGGTAGCGGGAGGCGGGGCGCACAGCACACAGGTGAGCTCCCCTCGCTCTCCCACCATCCCCCCCCCCCCTGCACTCCTGGGGCACACCCCTTTCCCTCACCCCCCCAGGGGCGGTCCCAGCCCCTGGCCAGCCTCCCCCAGCCACCCCCACCCAGCCCTGCCATGTCTCCCAGCCCTCCCCACTGGCACACCCCAACACCTGCAAATGTCCAACTGGACAGCTCCTCCTGCCAGAACTTGGCAGGACGGTTCCATGACCTTCCCAGGGTGCAGCCATACCAGCCAGGACCGGGCTGCTCCACAGGACCCCAACAGGCCGTCCCCCGGCTCCCTCTAGGCTGGGTGCGGCCTCCCACCACGGGGAGGCCCCCTTGCCCGGCCTGGGCACCCATCTTCATATCTTCGTGCTCCTCTCAATCAAAGCCTCTGCACCCCTTCTCCCTCCCCCGGACTGCAGGCTCCTGGCCAATGTCTGCCTTTGCATCCAAAACGAAGCTGGGTTTGTATATGCACAGTCTTTTTCTTTTTCTTGGTCTGAGACTGGGACTCAAATTCAGTACCTATGGCTACTTTTGCTCATTGGCCAGTGCTCCACAACAGAGCCACACCTCCACAGTAAGTAGAAAAAACATCAAACAGCAGCACCACTGGCCACTTCCACCAGATGGGCTGCCAGCACCCAGAACAAGGCGTCGCGGTCCAGATGTCCTCATGGGTCAGGAACAGAACGAGAGAAGCAACCTGGGCCACGCGCCACTGCAGATCAACATGGCTGACATGGCTGGGCACTGGCAGGCACGCCCATCAGCCCAGCCACTCAGGTGGCAAGTCCATCCGACTTTTACCTCCAATTAACCACCAAAAGTCAAATGCGGAACTGTGGTTCAAGGGGTAGAGTGCTAGCCTTGAGCAAAAAAGCTCAGGGACAGCGTCTAGGCCCTGATTTCAAGCCCAGGACCAGCACACACACACACACAAAAAGGATCAAAGACCTCAATGTCAGATCTGAAACCTTGAAGCTACTACAAAAAGGCATGAGACACCTTAGAACTTATTGGCACAGGCAGGAACTTTCTGAAGCAAGACACAAGGACTCAGCAAACAGGAGAGAGACTTGACAAATGAGATTGTATCAAACTGAAAAGTGACTGCACCGCTCAGCACACAGCTACGAAGCTGAAAAGTCAGCCAACAGGCTGGGAAGCACTTACCAGCGCAGGGGCCGGAGGGGCCAAGATACGAAGCCGCTCCCCAGTTAGTAACTCAACTATGGACGGACAAAGAAGCTAACTAGAGACATCTCAGAAAAAAAGAACGGCCAATGAACGCATGAGGGAAAGTTCAACATCCTGAATATAAAACAAATACAATCGAAACAACACTGAGATTTCATCTCCCCCTGGTAAGTTTGGCCAGTGTGGAGACTACAAAGAGCAACAAATACGGGAAAGGAAGCCTTTCTACCGGGAGGAAGGTAAACTAGAACCAACACTCTGGAAGGCGGTTTGGAGATTCCTCAAAACACTAACCTTCCCTCCCATCCAGCCATACTACTCTTGGGCATCTACCCAGATCATTACAGATCAGGACGTGGTAAAGACACCTGTGTTTACATGTTCACAGCCCAGGTGCCCGACAATAGATGAATGGATCAAGAGAATGTGGTACACATGCACAATGGAATTTTACCCATCTATTAGAAAGAATACTATGTCATTTGCAGGGAAATGGACTGCCTTGAAAGGATTCCATTAAGTGAGGTACGTCAGGCTCAGAGAGACAATCGGTATGTGTTTTCTCTCATATGTGGAAGTTCAATATAAAGTACAGACATGCATGATAACATATCCAGGGCTTTAGGCACGTACAAACTGAGGAGTCTAAAGGTGTAACTCCTCTCAACAACTAACAAACGATCAAATGAATATAAGGAAACAAAGACACTTTGGGGGCCCTGGCAGCTCACGCCTCAGGAGGCTGAGCCCTGAGGATGGGGGCTCAAAACCAAGCCGGGCAAAAAAGTCCGCATGAGACTCCTACCTCCAACTAACCACTCAAAAACTGGAAGCGGAGCTGTGGTAGAATGCTAGCCTTGAGCAAAAGACCTCAGGGATAGAGCCAGACCCTGAGTTCAAGCCTCCTTACTGATAACAACAACAAGGTATATGCTAAGTACAAGAAATCAAACACACAAAAATCACCTCCCATGGGACCGCATTCCTGTAAAATGTCCAGCAGAGGCGATCCACAGATACACCCACCCCAAGGGCAACGGGGCATGAGGGCTGCAGCAAGTCCCGCTTCTTCACATGGCAAAGAAGTGCTCTGCACGGGCTTATGGCCAAGACCAAGCAATTCCATGAAATACCAAAGCCAATGCGTGTGTACTTCAAACGGACAGATTTCATGATATTGTGCATTACAGCCATGTAGACATCTAGCAGAATATTCTAGGCTGGAATGTGGCTCAGTGGTAGAGTGCTTGCCTAGCATGCATGAAGCATGGGTTCGATTCCTCAGTACCACACACACAGAAAAAGCCAGAAGTGGCGCCGTGGCTCACGTAGTATAGCGCTAGCCTTCAGTGAAAGAAGCTCAGGGACAGCGCCTGGGCCCTGAGTTCAAGCCCCAGGACTGGCATAAAAAAAAAAAAAAAAACAACCATCAACGAGTATAGCTATTCTGAGGCCACGGCCTTGGAAGATGGAGAGTTTGAGGCCAGTCTAAGCTACATTAGCTACACCTTATCTCAGGCTGTGGGTATAGCTCAAGTAGAGTACTGGTCTAGCATGCCCGAGGCCCTGAGTTCAATCCCCAGTACCAAATAAAGAAAAAAGGAAAAGGCTATCAGCTTCCTGCTGTGTGTGAGGCCCTGGGGAGGCGCGAGAGCCCCAGAGTGCAGAGGAATGCCCCGTGGAACTGGCCCTGCCAGGCTCCCGCGCCCTGCCTTCCCTGGCCCGGGGACCCCAGGGTCCCATCGCAAAACCCCTGCTGCTGAGCAGGCCCACAGCCAGGCACAGAGCTCAGGCACGGGAGCCGCAGCCTGGCCGGGTGCCATCAAACAAGAGAACGGAGAAGGGAATGTGTCCTGGGGCTCACGGGTTGTTTCCTGGACCGCCTGCCCAAATCTCATTCTAACCCCAATGGCAAGATTCCGAAGAAAAATCCAGGAGAAACGCTGATAGAAAACAAAGGAGATGCTCAGTGTAAACTTTAGAACAATTAATTTTAAATGATTACAGCTTTCCCAAAAGCTGTGGCTATGATTCCCTTCTGACTTTGATTATAACCTTCCAACAAAATATTTGCCTCAAGAAGGCAAACTCTTTGCATTATTTTCTATTCCTAGCATGACTACAAAAATATTCTTTGATTTAACATTTGATATGTTTTGTTCTCAAGGGCAAGCCCCATGAGAAGAAAAATGTACCCCAGCGGAATGAAATATGACTACCTGCTCCCATTTTTCTTTCCTGTTGGTTCCTGCCCAAATATTCTGCATTAATTTAAACCCAGGGCTGTGCCTCTGATGTGTAGCTCACACAGACACATGGGCCCGGCAGAGCCACCCGCTGTCCAGCGCCGAGAGGGGGAAGGCAGAGCTCACTCACTGCCCCCAGCCAGGAGGGCGGCAGCACGTGGGGGGGGGGCACCGGACAGCTGCGAGGCGACCCAGCGCACTGGCCCAGCTTCCAGCAGAGAGGAGAAGGGAACGGGAGCTCAGGGGAGGGACGCTCCCTGCTAACCATGCCTGGGTGCTTTAGGATAAACACGTAGTTACCACAATTTGGAATAATGAATGCGGACAGGGATTCTCATAGAAAGGTGAGGGACAGAGAAAAGCAGAAGCTCTTGTTCGTTGGCTTGCTTTTGCACACCCCCTGCCTGAGCCACGCAGAGCGCCAGACGCATGTGCACATCCCCAGGGGGACACAAAACATCTGGCTCCCCAAAAAGCTCAACGCCCAGGCCCAGATTTCAACCCTCACAACCGAAAAAAAACCTGGCTGAACTTGAAGGCTGAGGCAGGAAGAGTGTGAGCTTGAGGCCTGGGCAGGCAGGGAGGGGGGGGAGGGGGAGGGAGATGGGAGGGGGGTTGGCACAAATAGCAAGACCCCACCTCAAAGGAAAAAAAGCTGAAGACATTCATTCATTCATGAGACCAAAGGCAGCATCAGCGGGCGCGCCGGGGACGTACGGGGCAGGCCTCCGGGCACAGGCTCAGTGGGGGCTTCCTCAGTGTGGAGCCACCAGCAGCTTGGCCGCACTTCCCAGAGGATGCTCTCTCCAGGCCACTGACACAGCAGCCTGGGGGCAGCGGGCCTGGGGACAGCGCCAGGACAGCACCCTGGTGACAGCTCCAGGACAGCACCCTGGGGACAGCACCCTGGGGACAGCTCCAGGGCAGCACCCTGGGGACAGCTCCAGGACAGCACCCTGGGGACAGCACCCTGGGGACAGCGGACCTGGGGACAGCACCCTGGGGACAGCACCCTGGGGACAGCACCCTGGGGACAGCTCCAGGACAGCACCCTGGGGACAGCACCCTGGGGACAGCACCCTGGGGACAGCTCCAGGACAGCACCCTGGGGACAGCACCCTGGGGACAGCACCCTGGGGACAGCTCCAGGACAGCACCCTGGGGACAGCACCCTGGGGACAGCGGACCTGGGGACAGCACCCTGGGGACAGCACCCTGGGGACAGCTCCAGGACAGCACCCTGGGGACAGCACCCTGGGGACAGCACCCTGGGGACAGCTCCAGGACAGCACCCTGGGGACAGCACCTTGGGGACAGCACCCTGGGGACAGCACCCTGGGGACAGCAGACCTGGGGACAGCTCCAGGACAGCACCCTGGGGACAGCAGACCTGGGGACAGCTCCAGGACAGCACCCTGGGGACAGCTCCAGGACAGCACCCTGGGGACAGCTCCAGGACAGCGGACCTGGGGACAGCTCCAGGACAGCACCCTGGGGACAGCACCCTGGGGACAGCGGACCTGGGGACAGCTCCAGGACAGCAGACCTGGGGACAGCTCTAGGACAGCACCCTGGGGACAGTGCCAGGACCCCTGGGCCCTTGTTGGCTCCTGCCCAGCAGGAAGCATCCCTCCGGCAGTGGGCAGAGAGGCCAGCTCCAGGCGGCACGTCAGGCAGAAGAGCTGCTGTTCATTAACAATCCGCACAAAAGACCCAGAGACAATGCGCTGTTAATCCTAGCAGCCGACAGAGGACTACAAATGGGCAAGCCAGGGACCCTGCATTTTTCAGCCGCTCCTGCTGCTAGAGTTAGATGGAGGAGGAGGCTGCGTCCCCCGTCCCCACCGTGTCTTTAAAACATTCATTACTACATCTCTCAGAAGTTCTAACCCTAGAAGATTTATACTCTAAAATGGGCTGGAGAAAAATACTGCCCTGAAGCAGGACTCGCAGGTCTCCAGCAGAGGACACCTGCTTGCTCAGAGCTGGGCCCCAGGCACAGCGCCTGGCCCTGCTGACCCCTGCCTGCCTGCACCCCTGATGCCAGTTGTTCTAGCTATGAAAGAGAAAGATCGCCTTTTACTCCCAGGGCCAGAAAACAAAACAAGGGGCTGGGAAGGTGGCTCAGTGGTAGAGTGCTTGCCTTGCATGCATGAGGTCCTGGGTTCCATTCCTCAGCACCACATACGCAAAAAGAAAAAAGCCGGAAGTGGCGCTGTGGCTCAAGTGGTAGAGCGCTAGCCTTGAGCTGAAGAGCTGAGGGACAGTGCCCAAGCCCAGAGTTCAGGCCCACCTCTGGACACCCCCACCCCCCCAAAAAAAAAACCAAAACAAAACAAGTTGGGAGCTGGTGGCTCAGGCCTGTAATCCCCACTGCCAGGAAGCTGAGCTCTGAGGATCACGCCTCTCATCCCCACTGCCAGGAAGCTGAGCTCTGAGGATCACGCCCCTCATCCCCACTGCCAGGAAGCTGAGCTCTGAGGATCACGCCCCTCATCCCCGCTGCCCAGGAGGCTGAGCTCTGAGGATCATGCCCCTCATCCCCACTGCCCAGGAGGCTGAGCTCTGAGGATGGCTATTTGAGGCCATGCCAGGCAGGAGAAGTGGAGACTCTATCTCCAAATAACCAACAGAAAGCTGGACATGGAGATGCGGCTCCAGGGGTACAGCACAGTCTTGATCGGTGAGACTCCCTGAGTTCAAGCCCCATTACTGGCACCAAAGGAAAAGACACCGGGGAAGTGCTGAGCTGGGTGGTGCAGGCCAGGGGGACCTCGGCTGTGGCCCGGCAGGCGCAGAGGTGCTCGGGTGTCCCTCAGAGGAGGCTGGGAGGGGGCGGGAGGGGGGGCCGGGGAGGCCCGGGGAGGCCCGCCCCCCCCATGATGACGGTGATGGTCCGGATGAGGGACGCGTGCCCGGCCGTCCCCCCGCGGTGCCCCCCCCGCTCACCGCCGATGATGGTCCGGATGAGGGACGCGTGCCCCGGGCAGTCCACCAGCGTCACCTGCAGCGCCCCGGCGCCGGGCAGCGGCGCGGCGAAGCTCGAGAAGCCCAGGTCGAGCGTGACGCCGCGCGCGCGGCTCTGCGGCGGGCGGTCGAAGGCGGCCGTGGCGGCCGTGGTGCTCAGCGCGCGCGCCAGCGCCGTCTTCCCGCTGTCGATGTGGCCCAGCACGCCGACGTTCACGTTCACCCGCCGGCCCGCCATGCCGCCCGCGCCGCGCCGGCCCCGCCGCCGGTCCGCCCGCTAAGCCGCCCGCCGCCGCCCGAGCCCGGCGCGCGCGTTCCGGGCCCCGAGCTTCCGCCCGCCGCCAGGCCCCGCGCCGCCCGGAGCCGGACGCGGCCGGACACGGAGCGCCCCGGGGCGCAGGCCGGGTCGGCGGACCCCCGCCCCGGACCCACCCGGACCCCGGACCCCGGACCCACCCGGACCCCGGACCCACCCGGACCCCCGCCCCGGACCCACCCGGACCCCCGCCCCGGACCCACCCGGACCCCCGCCCCGGACCCACCCGGACCCCGGACCCACCCGGACCCCCGCCCCGGACCCACCCGGACCCCGGACCCACCCGGACCCACCCGGGCCCCGGACCCACCCGGACCCCGGACCCACCCGGACCCCGGACCCCGGACCCACCCGGACCCCGGACCCCGGACCCCGGACCCACCCGGACCCCGGACCCCGGACCCACCCGGACCCCGGACCCACCCGGACCCCGGACCCACCCGGACCCCGGACCCCGGACCCCGGACCCACCCGGACCCCGGACCCCGGACCCACCCGGACCCCGGACTCAGACCCACCCGGACCCCGGACCCACCCGGACCCCGGACTCAGACCCACCCGGACCCCGGACCCACCCGGACCCCGGACTCAGACCCACCCGGACCCCGGACCCACCCGGACCCCGGACCCACCCGGACCCCGGACCCACCCGGACCCCGGACTCAGACCCACCCGGACCCCGGACCCACCCGGACCCCGGACTCAGACCCACCCGGACCCCGGACCCACCCGGACCCCGGACCCACCCGGACCCCGGACTCAGACCCACCCGGACCCGGACCCACCCGGACCCGGACCCACCCGGACCCCGGACCCCGGACCCACCCGGACCCCGGACCCACCCGGACCCCGGACCCACCCGGACCCCGGACCCACCCGGACCCCGGACCCCGGACCCACCCGGACCCGGACCCACCCGGACCCCGGACCCCGGACCCACCCGGACCCGGACCCACCCGGACCCCGGACCCCGGACCCACCCGGACCCGGACCCACCCGGACCCCGGACCCCGGACCCACCCGGACCCGGACCCACCCGGACCCCGGACCCACCCGGACCCCGGACCCCGGACCCACCCGGACCCACCCGGACCCACCCGGACCCCGGACTCAGACCCACCCGGACCCACCCGGACCCCGGACTCAGACCCACCCGGACCCACCCGGACCCCGGACCCCGGACCCACCCGGACCCCGGACTCAGACCCACCCGGACCCCGGACCCACCCGGACCCCGGACCCACCCGGACCCCGGACTCAGACCCACCCGGACCCGGACCCACCCGGACCCCGGACCCACCCGGACCCCGGACCCACCCGGACCCCGGACCCACCCGGACCCACCCGGACCCACCCGGACCCCGGACCCACCCGGACCCCGGACCCCCCGGACCCACCCGGACCCACCCGGACCCACCTGGCCCCAGACCCCTCCTCAGGCCCTCCCCGGGCCCCAGACATCCCCCTAACCCCTGCCCCAGACCCCTCCTCGACCCCCAGCCCCACCTGGCCCCAGACCCCCGGACCCTCCTCAACCCCACCCCCTGGCCCGGGACACCCGCCCGACCCCTGGCCCCGGACCCCCCCCCCCCCCCCCCCCCCCGCCCCGGACCCCCCTCCCCCCTGCCCTGACAGGTGGGTGTCCCCTGGGAAGACCCCCACCCCAGGGCTGCCCTGCTGCTGGGGGCCAGGGCGCCTCTGACACGCGGGGCACCTTACTGTGGTGCACCCTTGACCGAGTGCCGGTGCAGGGGCAGGGCGCGCCTTCCTCTTTCTCTCCGCTTCCCACCGGACCTAAGGTGAGTTGCCTCCAACACCATCCGCTTTGCACTTTCATGGGCCAAAAAGATGGAACCAACCTAGCAGGGACGGACGCCTCCGAAGCCAAGCGCCAGGGTCGACCTCGCCTCTGTAAGCTGATGGACTCAAGGCCTCTGGTGCAGTAACAAGGGAACAACGCAGCCTCCACATCCTTGGCGTAAAGCCTGCATTACTTCATCTACCTGGCTGTCCAACAAACCCCTGGTGGGCACTCTGAGGCCCTGGGCCTACTCTTGGTGTGAATTAATGCGACCGGGAGAAATCAAGGATGAAATGAAGCCAGGCACTGTGGCTGACAGTGCCAGGTGGGCAGGAGGAGGCGGCTGAGCCCAAGACCAGGGGAAACGGGGAGCAGGCAGAGGCCACAGCAGGGGCAGCGGAGACGGAGCTGCAAGCTAAGCTTGCCCTTAAAATGCCTGTCAGAGCAAGAGTTTAGCAGGACAGCATGGCCTTCCACAGAGCCCAAGACAGGAGCTCCGGCAGGCTGCCAGCGGCCACACCTCAGCCCAACCCATATCCCTCCTGCGTGGAGTCTAGCCACACACTGAGACATCATAAAATGACACAGCTGCTCTGGAAACAGTGTGGATCTCAGCTCGCCCTGTGTCCTACTGGGCTCCAAGGAAAGAGATCTTAAGAAAGAGATGAGTACAGAGTATTTCTTTTCTGTGTTGTACATTATAAATAGCAAAATGTTTTTGTTTTTTTAAAACTGACCATCTCTGTGTGTGTCAGTCCTAAGGCTTGAACTCAGAGCGTAGGCACTGTCCCTGTGCTGTTTTTTTTGTTTTGTTTTGTTTTGTTTTTGTCGGTCGTGGGGCTTGAACTCTGGGCCTGGGCCCTGTCCTTCAGCTCTTCAGCTCAAGGCGAGCACTCTACCACTTGAGCTACAGCGCCACTTCCGGTTTTCTGGTGGTTTATTGGACATAGGAGTCTCACAGTCTTTCCTGCCCAGGCTAGCTTTGAACTATGATCCTCAGATCTCAGTCTCCTGAGTAGCTGGGATGACAGGCATGAGCCACCAGCGCCCGGCAATGTTGTTGTTTTCTTGGGGGGGTCCAGTCGTGGGACCTGAACTCCGGGCCTGGGCGCTGTCCCTCAGCTCTTCAGCTCAAGGCTAGCGCTTTACCACTTGATCCACAGCGCCACTTCCGGCTTTTTTCCTTTTGGCTTACGTGGTACTGAGGAATAGAACCCAGAGCCTCAGGCATGCAAGGCAAGAGCTCTACCATTGAGCCACCTTCCCAGCTGCTCCCTGTGCTGTTTTTGCTCAAGACTAGTGCTCTACCTCTTGAGCAACAGGGCTACTTCCAGCTTTTTGGTAGTTAAGAGTCTCACAGACTTTCCTACCCAGGTGGGCTTCAGACGTGATCCTCAGATCTCAGCCTTCTGAGTAGCTAAGATTATAGGCATGAGCCACTGGCTCCCAGCAACAGGACAATTTTCAAAGACAAAGGGCAGACACTGAGGTAAAGGAAAGAAAGTAGCATGCTGTGGCCTGGCCTGGAGCACAGACGCAGAGGGAGGAGCTCGGAAGCTGCCTCCACCTGCTGAAACCATGCAGCACACGCGGGAAGACTCGTGGCGACAGCCAGAACTCAGCTCCCAGCCTCTCCGTGTGCTCCTCCTGCTACGGGGCTCCACTTCCCAGCAGGCTCCCACCTCGACAGTGTGGCTACAGAGCTCCAAGTTTACAGCCTCACTTGTAAAAACAAAAGCCCTCGAAGCTGAGTCTTTGGCCCCTATGAAGCCTGTGCTCAGGAGCTGGAAGGAGCCTGACCAGCCAGGTGTGGGTCCTAAATTCACCCCAAGAAACAGTCTGTCTGGGGGACTTGTATAGGAAATGAAGAGCTACTCACAGCAAAGTACAGGGTACACTAGACTCCAGCGGCTCACGCCTGTCATCCTAGCTACTCAGAAGGCTGAGATCTGAGGACCACAGTTCAAAGCAGCCCGGGCAGGAAAGTCCGTGAGACTCTTTATGTCCAATAAACCACTAGAAAACCGGAAGTGGTGCTATGGCTCAAGTGGTAGAGCACTTGCCTTGAGGTGAAGAGCTGAGGGACAGCACCCAAGCCCAGAGTTCCAGCCCCACAACCGACAAAAAAAAAAAAAAAGCTTGGAACTGGGCACTGGTGGCTCACACCTGTAATCCTAGCTATTCAAGAGGCTGAGATCTGAGGATCCCAGTTCAAAGCTACCTCAGACAGGAAAATATGTGAGACTCATCTCCAATAAACCACCAGAAAAACTGGAAATGGCGCTGTGGCTCAAGTGGTAGAGAGCTAGCCTTGAGCTGAAGAGCTGAGGGACAGCGCCCAGGCCCAGAGTTTAAAAAAAAAAAAAAAGCCACCTAGCCCAAGCAGATATATCTGAAAGACTTCTCCAATTAACCAAACCGGAAGTGGAACTGTGGCTCAAGTGGTAGAATGCCAGCCTTGAGAAAACAAAGAACCAGCAAAAATGCAAAGCCCTGTTTAGCCCTCATACTGGCGTGCGCGCGCGCGCGCGCACGCACGCGCGCGCACACACACACACACACACACACACACACACACACACAGCTGCCTTGCATCTGTTGGTCTCTGTTCCAACCTCTCTTGCTTGGAGTCCTGTGTGCTTCAGACCAGGACGGTGCTCTCATTTTCCACCCCACCACCCCAGAAGGGCCGAGGACAGCGGAGATCACCGCTGCCCGGTGCATGAAGATGGACCATCACTGACATCTCCCTCCACCGTGCCAGTCCTGAGCCCCACGCAGCCCCACAGGCAGTGAGCAGCACCGGCCGTTGTTGGAAACAGCCTGCAGGACTGCGATTATCTGTTGCAAATGTTAATGGGATGCGATTTCTTTCAGTTTCTCTAATGCCATTCTGTACTAAGGTAGTTCAAAGTTCTTTACAAACAGCCAGTAATTAATTCAACTTCATTAGGGCCAATTAATCCAGGATTAATTATAAATTTGCCCAGAGGAAGCTATACTTTGCTCTTTGAGTTTAGGCTTTAAAGATTCTTTCAGGAATTAAATGGAAACTTCACTTTTCTCTGAGGGTGTGCACCTTGCCAGTGATTATATTAACCATGTGCTGTCCTCAGCCTGTCCCACACCAGCTCAGAGGAGGTTGTCACCCAGGCCCACAGCTGAGACACCTGACTTTCATGTTTTTTCTCCTGATCCTGGGGCTTGAACTCAGGGCCTGGGCACTGTCCCTGAGCTTTTCTGCTCAAATCTAGTAAGCACTCTACCACTTGATCCACAGCTCCACTTCCAGCTTTTTGGTTGTTAACTGGAGTTAAGATTCTCTCGTGGACTCTCCTGCCTAGGCCTCTTGAGTAGCTAGGATTACAAGCCATGAGCCACTGGTGCCCAACTTCCCGGCATTAACACTGAAACCACAGTTTTGCTTGTTTATGCTCTTTTTATATACATTAATTGTACATGCACACATACACAGGCCCATGAATGTGTATTCCTTTTAGGCCTAGCTTCTACATACATATGAGCAAAACGTAACAATATTTGGCTTTTTGAGCTGGCTTACATCACTCACTATTATGTTCTCCAGTTCTACCCTTTTTCCTGCAAGTGTTGTGGTTTCTTGTCTCTTTGTGGCTGGGTAATATTCCATGGTGTTCATGTACCATATCTTCTTTATCCACTCATCTGTTGCTGGCTTCTTTACCTGATTCCATAGTTTGGTCTCTTCTTAAAAACTGACTTACACATATACTTTATCAATGGCATAAAGGTCCAATATTGGTACGGCAGTTATAAGGTAAGTCTACTTCTATTTTTTTTTTTAACCAGTCATGGTACCTGAACTCTGGGTCTGGGCGCTGTCCCTCAGCTCTTCAGCTCAAGGCTAGTGCTCTACCACTTGAGCCACAGTGCCACTTCCAGCTTTTTCTGCTTATGTGGTGCTGAGGAATGGAACCCAGGGCCTCATGCATGCAAGGCAAGCGCTCTACCACTGAGCCACCTTCCCAGCCCCTACTTCTGTTTTTTTTTGAGGAAGCTCCAGGCTGATTTCCACAGTGGTTGCACTAATGTACACTCTCGCCCACCATGCATGAGGACTCCTTACACACCCCTCCTCACCAGTGTTTGCTGTTGGCTGTTCCTGATGTCTATCATCTGATTGGGGGATGTGGAATCTTAGTGTTTTGATTTGCATTTCTTTTATAGCTAAGGATGGTGGACATGGTTTCTCTCCCCATGTATCAGTCATTTGTATTTCTTCTTAGAACTTCGTTCAATTTGCTTGCCTGTTTATTAATTGGATTATTTATTCCTTTGCTGCTTAATTTTTTTGAGCTTCGTCTACTCTGGATATTAATTCTTTATCTGAACAGCTGCTGAAGATGTTTCTTCCATTCTGTGGATTAACTCTTGGTTCTGGTAATTGTTTTTTTTTTTTGCTGTACAGAAATGTTTTAATTTGATCAAGTCCTATCTGTTTAATTCTTGTTATTGCTTTCTGGGCAGCAGGAGTGCTATTCAGAAAATAATTACCTATGCCTCTAACTTCCAGTTTTCTCTACATTTTCCTGTAATAAGTTTAAAGTTTTATGTCTTACTAAGTTCTTTGATCCACTTGGAATTGATTTTTGTATAAAATGAGAGACAGAGATCAAGTTTCAGTCACCAGCAAGTAGATAGCAGGTCAATATTTGTTGAAGAGGCTGTCTTCTGTTCAGTGCATGTTTTTGGTTCCTTTGTCAAAAATCAGATAGTTATTCCTGTGTGGGGTTTTTTGTTTTTGGTCATGGGGCTTGAACTCTGGGTCGGGGGCTGTCCCTGAGCTCTTCAGCTCAAGGCAAGTACTCTACCACTTGAGCCACAGTGGCACTTCTGGTTTTCTGATGATTAATTGAAGAGCCACATGGTCTTTCCTGCCCGGGCTGGCTTTGAACCAGGATCCTAAGATCTTAGACTCCTGAGCCACTGGCGCAGGCCGCTGTGTGGTTTTTATCCCCCCATCTTCGATTCTATTCTAGATCTTTTGGGTCTATTGTTTTGTACCAGTACCCAGCTATGAAGCTGGAGTTTTAGGCCAGGTTCTGCATGTCAAGGAGACAAGCAATGGTGAAGAACAGAGAAAAGAGATTTGTTATGTGGCACCGGAGGCGAAGTGAGTATGCTTCAGCCCATCTTCAGTGTGAGCTTTAGGCATCAGAAGGAAAAGAATCGGGGCAGGGGCCCTGAGCATGCCTCAGCCAGCATCTCCTGTGACAGGGGATGGGTGTGGCCTGGCTGGCCGCAGCTGCAGTGCTGGTCTTGGGAGGGATTCTGAAGAGGTTTTGACCTTCATCACTTGAAAGCCGTCTGGGCAGGACAAACAAGTCCTTGTTCCTCGGCAGGGCATCTGTCCTGAGGAGGATCTACTCTTCCTTCCTGGAGGACTGTTTTCTCCATTGCTCCTTGCATGTGTATGACATGCAGGCCTGCCCCTCATGACGTTCACAGACTGCAGAGCACTGACAGAGAGTAAGAGCAAAGAACACAGATGCAATCATTGTGGCAGGGATGCCAGAGTTTTCTCCTGTTTCGGTTAACTCATGTGCCAAGTGAGGAGTCAGTGCTTTTCAGCAAGAGCAGCGTCTACACAGGTCTGCTAATCCGCCTTGGCCAGAGAGGGAGGAAGCCCGAGGCAGTGGCGGCACGCTGTGCCCGTTCAGAGAGGCCGCCCCCTCGCGCGGGGAGCCAGAGCACCTCATCCCAAGGGGCCTTCTGAGGGCTG
The DNA here is from genome assembly GCF_019054845.1 of Dipodomys spectabilis. NCBI lineage: Eukaryota > Metazoa > Chordata > Mammalia > Rodentia > Heteromyidae > Dipodomys > Dipodomys spectabilis. Next base: position 696,220 of record NW_024871218.1, read on the forward strand.
TGCAGGGCCAGCTCCTCCACATACCACACCAGCACTCCCACGCATGTGCGCCCCAACACACACATAGACTCCTCTGCCTTAAGGAAAATAAGAAAATACTGAGCCAAATATGACAGTCACTACAGATATTCGGACAATCTAACATGTTACCCTGAACAGGAGTGTGGAAACCATATTTTCAGCACAACAGGTCATACATGAATACATGCATCCAATATATTGATGGACCTATGCTGAAGCACAGAAAGAAAACCTTCAGAGGTTTCAGAGGCTACACCATCTTTAGCGCTAGGGTTGGTGCAGGGTAGAGGTCAGCCAGCTTAGGGAGCTACTCCAAGAAGTTTACATAAGAGTGATGACAATGCCAGGGCAGACCGCAAAGCTGAGGCACACGGACTATCTAAGGCCTACGCTGTCTGGCTTTCCCACGACCACACTCCACTTCCAGCCAAGGCAGGCAGTCTACCTGCAGCTGTGGATGCAGCTTCTTGTAGATGCGCATTTAAAACTAGACCACGCCATTACTTGTGCATGTATCGCTGCACTCGTCTGGATGTTCAGAACCCATAAAACCAAACTCAGCCCATCCCAAGCCCTGAAAGGAACGCAAGTGAGCCTGAGCGCAGGAGCGTGAAGGATCTCATCAGGAATCTCTTTCTGCCAGCTTTCCTTTTCTTGTGTTAGCTTTCCCTCAGGGGTAGTCCACTTGTGAAATGGCAAAGACAATCACCAGGCTGAAAAATCATCTCCCAAGTTTCCCAGAAATTTTAGGTATTTCCAGGGTCTCAGGGTGTGAGACAGATGTTCACATCCGGACGCACTCACAATGTCTGGGAGATTGGGATGCTCCGTTGGGCTATCCTGGGGCCACAGATTCACTCTGAAACAAAGCAGCAGCTGGGGGCAGTCGCCCAAACCACCTGGACCCAAGAGGGAAGAACAGCATCAGCAGGATGGACACAAGTAACCTGGGGCTGGGAAGGCGGCTCAGCGGCAGAGCGCTGGCCTTGCATGCCGGAGGCCCTGGGTTCGATTCCTCAGCACCACATAAGCAAAAAGAAAAAAGCCGGAAGTGGTGCTGTGGCTCAAGTGGTAGAGTGCTAGCCTTGAGCTGAAGAGCTGAGAGACTGCGCCCAGGCCCAGAGTTCAGGCCCCACGACCGACAAAAAAAAAAAACAATAAAAAAAAGTGACCTAGGTCCACTGCTATAGTCCTCATCTTTTACCTTGTGTACCTTGGACACTGGCCTGCCAAATCAGTCATTGTTTGGCCATCATCATCATCATCTATTTTTCATGTTTGTTTATTTCTGGTGGCACTGGGTTCCATTGAAATTAAAAAGGAGCACAATGAAACAATGACCCCTCGGGAGCCTCTTCCCAGATTTAAGGTCGCAGCACCAGCACAGAAGAGGGTGCTCAGGCTGTCTTGGCGTAGTGAGTGAGCGGAACAGTTTTGCTTTCATAGCCAGGAAGGGGGACGGGAGGTCTGTGTTAAGGGTGTCTCCACCAATCACAGACTATCTTCTGGGCCTCCTCAGGCCGACGTGGAAACGTGGGCAGGGTCCGCGGGATTCCTGGGGCTTACCGGAACTTGCAGTTTGGAGTGAGCTGTCTGAAACACTTCTGAATGGACCAAATGCCTTCAGGTGCCGCTGCCGCTGCCGCCGCTGCGCTTCTCAGCCGCGAACAGCCGTCATGTCCTGTAGCACTCCCCAAGGATCTGGGGGCTCACACGGCCGGCCTGCGGGGAGGCTCCGGGTGCTTGGTGCTCGGTCCCCCGCTCACACGGCGGGCCTGCGGGGAGGCTCCGGGTGCTTGGTGCGGGGAGGCTCCGGGTGCTTGGTGCTCGGTCCCCCGCTCACACGGCCGGGCCTGCGGGGAGGCTCCAGGTGCTTGGTGCTCGGTCCCCCGCTCACGGGGAAGGCCCAGGGCCGTCAGGTAGTGGAGCACCGGGGCCGCCACCCTCCGGCGGCGGTCCGCAGCGGGGCCTCCGGGCTACAAACGCTCCGCTCCACCGGCCGCCAGCGGGGAGAGGCCGGCCGGGTCCCCGGGAAACTCCGGGTCGAGTCAGGGCCGCGGAGGCGCCACTGCGTGGCATGGCGCGGCGGGGCGCGGCGGGACGTGGCGGGACGTGGCGGGGCGTGGCGTGGCGTGGCGTGGCGTGGCGCGGCGGGGGCGCGGCGGGACGTGGCGGGGCGTGGCGCGGCGGGGCGTGGCGGGGCGCGGCGGGGCGCGGCGGGACGTGGCGCGGCGGGACGTGGCGCGGCGGGGGCGTGGCGCGGCGGGGCGTGGCGGGGGCGCGGCGGGGGCGTGGCGGGGCGCGGCGGGGCGGGGCGTGGCGGGGCGGGGCGTGGCGTGGCGCGGCGGGGCGTGGCGGGACGTGGCGGGGCGCGGCGGGGCGTGGCGGGGCGGGGCGCGGCGGGGCGTGGCGCGGCGGGGCGTGGCGCGGCGTGGCGCGGCGGGACGTGGCGCGGCGGGGGCGCGGCGTGGCGTGGCGTGGCGGGGCGGGGCGTGGCGTGGCGCGGCGTGGCGGGGCGCGGCGTGGCGTGGCGGGGCGTGGCGGGGCGTGGCGTGGCAGGGCGTGGCGGGGCGTGGCGGGGCAGGGCGTGGCGCGGCGGGGCGTGGCGCGGCGGGGCGGGGCGTGGCAGGGCGTGGCGTGGCGGGGCGGGGCGCGGCGGGGCGTGGCGCGGCGGGGCGTGGCGGGGCGTGGCGGGGCGTGGCGTGGCGGGGCGTGGCGTGGCGCGGCGTGGCGGGGCGTGGCGCGGCGGGGCGCGGGTGTGGCGTGGCGCGGCGTGGCGTGGCGTGGCGTGGCGGGGCGTGGCGTGGCGGGGCGCGGCGGGGCGGGGCGCGGCGTGGCGGGGCGCGGCGGGGCGGGGCGCGGCGCGGCGGGGCGGGGGCGCGGCGTGGCGTGGCGGGGCGTGGCGTGGCGGGGCGCGGCGGGGCGCGGCGGGGCGGGGCGCGGCGGGGCGGGACGTGGCGTGGCGGGGCGGGACGTGGCGTGGCGGGACGTGGCGTGGCGTGGCGGGACGTGGCGTGGCGTGGCGTGGCGGGGCGCGGCGGGGCGCGGCGGGGCGGGGCGCGGCGGGGCGGGGCGGGGCGCGGCGGGGCGGGGCGCGGCGGGGCGGGGCGCGGCGGGGCGGGGCGGGGCGCGGCGGGGCGGGGCGCGGCGTGGCGTGGCGGCGAGGCTGGGACCCGCGCCCCCGCCAGCGCCGCGCCGCCGCCAGCGCCGGACAGGAAGTGCCTGCGCCGGGGAACGCCAGCCCGGTGGCACCACCGGAAGTGGACGGGCGGGGCCCCGCCGAGCCGTTCGGACGGACGCAGCCTGGAGCCAATGGAGGTCGGAGGTGTTCCCCGTCCTCCAATGGCGCGCGGCGGAGGCGGGCCCCGGAGCGCCGCCTGGGTAACGGCCTCGTGGTAACGCGGGCGCCGCGGGCTCCGCACTCGCCGCCGGCTCCGCACTCGCCGCGGGCTCCGCACTCGCCGCCGCTCTCAGGGACGATGAAGATCGAGGAGGTGAAGAGCACCACCAAGACCCAGCGCATCGCCTCCCACAGCCACGTGAAGGGGCTGGGGCTGGACGAGGGCGGCCTGGCCAAGCAGGCGGCCTCGGGGCTCGTGGGCCAGGAGAACGCGAGAGAGGTGCGGCGGGGCGCGGGGCGCGGGGCTCCCCCTCCCCCCGGGCCTCCCCCTCCCCCCCGGGGCCTCCCCCCCACCCCCGGGGCCTCCCCACCCCCGGGCCTCCCCCTCCCCCCGGGCCTCCCTCCCCCCGGGGCCTCCCCCTCCCCCCGGGGCCTCCCCCCCACCCCCGGGCCTCCCCCTTCCCCCGGGCCTCCCTCCCCCTCCCGGGCCTCCCTCCCCCTCCCGGGCCTCCCTCCCCCCTCCCGGGGCCTCCCTCCCCTCCGGGGCCTCCCTCCCCCCCGGGCCTCCCTCCCCCTCCCGGGGCCTCCCTCTCCTCCGGGGCCTCCCTCCCCCTCCCGGGGCCTCCCTCCCCTCCGGGGCCTCCCTCCCCCTCCCGGGGCCTCCCTCCCCTCCGGGGCCTCCCCCCTCCCGGGCCTCCCCCTCCCCCCGGGGCCTCCCCCCCACCCCCGGGCCTCCCCCTTCCCCCGGGCCTCCCTCCCCCCTCCCGGGCCTCCCTCCCCCTCCCGGGCCTCCCTCCCCCTCCCGGGGCCTCCCTCCCCTCCGGGGCCTCCCTCCCCCCCGGGCCTCCCTCCCCCTCCCGGGGCCTCCCTCCCCTCCGGGGCCTCCCTCCCCCTCCCGGGGCCTCCCTCCCCCTCCCGGGGCCTCCCTCCCCTCCGGGGCCTCCCCCCTCCCGGGGCCCCGCCCGCGGCCTCCCTTCTGGGGCCTCCCCGGGGGTCTCTCAGGGTCTCCCTGGGACCCCTGTCCCTGACCTCCCTCTGGGGTTCCTAGGGGGCCAGGGCTGACCCGGAAGGGCTGGTGGCGGCCCGCGTGGTGGGGGGCTTTGACCACTGCCGGTGGAGCCCACTCCGTGGCTCAACTCAGGCTCCTGAAGTCAGACATCAGGTCCACCCTCGACAAACTCAGGTCCGCGGAGCGGAGAGAGTAGAACGAGGGAGAGGCACAATCCGGGATGTCGTGTCTGCTGCTCACAGGACCTTTGTGGACCTTTCCACCCGGGTTTACTTTATCAAGTGGCAATGACGGAAGTCTCTGTGGCGCTTTGTTTGTAGATGAGGAAAGGGAGGGTGGGTGGGATGTCTCGGGCCTCCCGGCTGAGGAAGGCTCCTGCTGGGGTTTGCCCTTCCCTAGGTGGGAGTCTGCGGGCTTATGCAGAGGCCTAGCAACCACAGAGACCTGCAGGAAATGAGGGAAAGTTGTTCTGGAGGCTGAGCTCTGAAGATAGCGGTTTGAAGCCAGCCTGGGCAGGAAAGGTCTGCGAGACTAATTCCAGTTAACCATGTAGATAAGACCTGACATATTTAATAAATCAGATCATTTTCATACCAATGTGGTAATGAATTTCTGTATGATACCACCTCAACACTAAATTCAGATACTTCTTTCCAAATTGCTCAGCTAGTTTCCAGAAATTAAAAGTGTATGTTTAGCCAGGAGCTGCTGGCTCTCACCTATGACTAGCTTCTCAGGAGGCTGAGATCTAGGATCTAGGTTTGAAGTCAGCCTGGGAAGACAAAATTCGTGACTCTTTATCTTCAGCTAACCAGCTAAAAGCTGGGAGTAGAGGCCTGGCTTGAGTGGTAGAGTGCCAGATGTGAGTGAAAAAGCCAAGTGAAAGTCCTGAGTGCAAAGCCCTGGGCCCTCGTGCGTGCGCACGCACACACACACACACACGTACATATGTAGGGATATATTTCTACACATACAAAGTGCGCATCGATGAGAACAGCAGCAGCAACTCGTCTGTGTTCGGAGCCATCTGAACAGAAGTAGAGAAACATTTAACACATTCCATTAAAAGAAAAGAAAAAACAGAAAACAGCAAAGTCTTATGTTGTGGTTTCTGGCTTTAAAAAAGTTTTTTTCTTTTTCTTTTTCTTTTTTAGCTTCTCAGTTATCTGGAAAGAAAACATTCTATAGAAGAACATCTTTTTGTGTGTGTGCCAGTCATGGAGCTGAACTCAGGTCCTGGACTCTGTCTCAGCTTTTTTGCTCAAGTCTAGCACTCAACCACTCAAACGATAGCACCATAGCCTTACTTCCAACTTTTTGGTGGTTAATTGGGAATAGAAGTCTCATGAACTTTGCTGCCAAGGCTGGCTTTAAACCAGCTCCTCAGATCTCAGCCTCCACAGTCCCTGGGACTGCAGGTGTGGCCTCCGGTGCGCAGGAGCATCTTCAAACAGCTCTGACAGCACTGTCAGCACTAAGTGTCGTGCTGCAGGTGGAAGGTGCTTTGCATTCACTGAGTTTGTATACGTGCTATCCTATTTCTGTAATACTAGAGGGCACGGTTTAAAAAGGTATTGATGGAGATTAGAGGGTGCAAATTACAATACAGCACAGGGCTATGAGGAAATACTTTCATCTACAGCACATCCTAATTACTCTCTTATGAACATCATCTAAAAACCTGGGGTTTGTTTTTGTTTTTTAAAATACAACAGGAAAAAAATCCACAAGAAAAAACACTAGACCTGTACTTGTTCTTTTTGATGGTACTGGGTTTGAACTCAGGGCTTCATGCTTGATAGCTAAGCAAAGTGCTTTTCCACTTGAGCTGTGCCCAGCCCCAAGTCTGTCTTGTTTGATGGTGAGAGCTCTATAGAAGAAATTAGAAGCAAGCACTGCTTCAGTGCTTTGAATCACAGACCCATCGTTTCAAACAGAACGGTGTGGTCCTTCATTGTGTATTTTGTAAGTATTGGGACTTAAATAATAGAGGCCTTACTAGCTTGACTTTTTCACTCAGGACTGAACTGCTGCACTTGAGCTATGTCTCCACTTCTAGCTTTCTGTTGTTGTTGATTGGAGATAAGGGTCTTCTGGACTTTCCTGCCTGGCCTGGCATTGAAAGCAAATCCTTCTGAGTTGCCAGGATCACAAGTGTCAGCCACCAACTCCCTGTTCACAGTCTTTTTCTTTTTGGTTGGTCATGGAGCTTGAACTTGGGGCCTGGGCACTCTGCCTGAGCTCTTTTGCTCAAAGCTAGCACTCTACCACTTTGAGCCAGAGCACCACTTCTGGTTTTCTGGTAGTTAATTTCATGCCTGGGCACACGTTGAACCTTGATCCTCAGATCTCAGCTTCCTGAGTAGCTAGGATTACAGGTGTGAGCCACTGGCGCACAGTCTTGAAGACAAATCACAGTGTGACATTTCAGTCGGTTGCCAACCTTTTTTTTTTTTTTTTTTGGTCGGTTGTGGGGCTTGAACTCTGGGCCTGGGCGCTGTCCCACAGCTCTTCAGCTCAAGGCTAGTGCTCTACCACTTGAGCCACAGCACCACTTCCAGTTTTCTGGTGGTTTATTGGAGATAAGAGTTTCACAGACTTTCCTGCCTGGGCTGGCTTTGAACTGTGATCCTCAGACCTCAACCTCCTGAGTAGCTAGGATGACAGGCATGAGCCACCAGCACCTGGCTATAAAATCCCAACTTTATGATGTACTGCGAATTCCTGGTCTGTCTGACCCTGCCACCCTCTTCAACCTCATGTTCCCGTTCACCTTTGCACTACACTTTAACCAAAGTTTTATAGCCAGGGACTTTCTGTCCCTGGATAAGCCAAACACCCGACTTAGGAGTTTTTTACTCTTGTGTTTCTGTGATGCCCTAGGGCTTTGCATATGGAGTCTCTCCGAGGTGATTCTTACCATCCTCCCTACACGTCCCTACGCCACCCACTGATACTTCCCTAGGCCTCCCTACGTCGCGTGTCATCTTTCTTCCTGGTATCGAGTTCATGCCATGTCTGTGTGCCTGAGCTGGCACACAAGGCTTTTTTTTTGTCTCCTCCACTGCCCAGTACCTACAGCAGTTGCCACGGTCTCCTGGCCTTGGGGTTAGTTGGATGCGTATGTGGATTGTGTGGACCAGCAGCTGGACACCCTCCCCCCGCCCCCGAAAAGCATTTTATTATTGACTCTTTCTTTCCATTGTGTACAGGCATGTGGTGTAATAGTAGAATTAATCAAAAGCAAGAAAATGGCTGGAAGAGCTGTCTTGTTGGCAGGACCTCCTGGAACTGGCAAGGTACTCATTTTGTCTGACTTTTTTAAGCTACCCAAGAGAATGATCCTGATGTCTAAGCCAAATTGAGTTTATGTCTTAACTAGTCTTTGTTTAGCTAAATTGATTATGTGTATGTTTTAAAAACTAATACAATTGAGTGTCTAAAACCCATGCTTCTGAAATTTAAGTTGTCCTGGCCTACCTCTGAAGAGAATGAGGCCCTCAGAGGGGTCTCGTCTCTAGAATTTGTCTTTAACTCTGTCAGGTCTCCTTTGCATTGGAAATTCATTCCTCTTGGCCCAGCTATCATAAAAATCTTCATGGTGACACTTAGTTGAAGGTGAAGAAAACAAGGCAGCGCGGTTTTCCCACGTTCGGTTTCTCCATTGTTGTTTGAGATGAAAAGGAGAAAGAATTAGAGATAGGATTCTTTTTTCCCCAGTATTGTTATTATAAAGGTGATGTATGGGGGGGATTACGTCATATAAGTCAGGTAAGTATATTTCTTTTTGGACGATGTTGCCCCTTCCCATCCCTAACCACAAGATGTAAAATTCATTTTCAACATATTGTTCCAGGAGTGATTGCTGCATTTGTTTGCCTTTTGCTCCTCCATTTCTATGCTTCCCCTTAGACTCCCAAAGACATATAAAGGAACAAACAGGACAAGAAAGCCAAAAGAGCAAACAACTCTTGCTTCCTTTTTCTGGAGTTCCTTTAGGTAAACATTAGTTTGTATGATCAGCGGCACATGGGCATTGTACCTTGTGTCCGCTCTCCTCGGGGCTGGGAATGGTCTTTGCAGGGCAGAACAAACTGTGAGCCGTGACAGTACAGGATGGCAGAGTGCTTCTGGAAGGGGTTTCAGGAAGACACAGGAAGGCAAACTTGTTGCAGCTGGGGTTGACCGGGAGGTGGTGCGGACTCAGCTGTCTGCCCTCCAGTGTTGGGTGAGGCTTTGGCTCTGGAGAAGGAGAAGGCCTTCTAGGTGGAGCATGGCGGCTTGTCGGGAGCTCCGGCCCGCGCTCGCTCACTCACAGGGGCCCTTGGCCCAGGCTGGCAGGAGCCAGGCCTGCCTGTGTGAAGGCCTAGGCCCACTGACGACCTAAGGCCCATCCTTGGCTGCTCAGAAGCTGAGATGCACCAAGTGACTGAACTTTGACATTGTAACTGAAGTGGGAGGCGAATCTCGTGCTGGTGTTTTATAACGGAGGAAGATGTGCTGTGTTTGTGAAAGAACTTTGTCCCCCGTTGTAGCATTTGAACGCAGGCCCTCTGCCCTCAGGGCCTGGTTCGGCCTATGAGGGGTTTGCAGCTCTCCACAGGCAACATTAGCTAGCCCAAGGCATGTCCCTCTTTTCCCCTGCTACTTTTCTCCTCTCAAAGTGCATGGTTCCGAAGTCCCTCAAGCCTGTTGCCAGGAAAGACGCGGGGTCACGTTTATCTGTTGTCCTGGTTCTGAAAGGCGACAACTCACCTGGCAGAGATACTTCTCCAGCGTGGTCCCTACTGCTTGCTACCCTTGGCCTCCACTGTTGCTTGAGACGCTGCCTTAGGAAGACCAGTGCAGCGTGGCGTGACACAGTGCGGCTCGCTGCGATGTGTGGTGTGACGCGGTACGTGTGGCACCGTGTGGCGTGGTGTCATGGGGTGTGGCGTATGGTGTGACGGTGCGGTGTGGCGTGACGCGGTGTGGTGTGGCACTGGCGTGGTGTGGCGTGATGTGGTGTGTTCTGACACTGTGGCGTGGTGTGGTGTGTGGTGTGATGTGGTGTGGTGTATGGTGTGATGTGGCGTGGTGTGGTGTATGGTGTGGTGTGGTGTGGTGTGTGGTGTGGCGTGGTGTGGTGTGGTGTGTGGTGTATGGTGTGATGTGTGGTGTGGTGTGGTGTGGTGTGGTGTGGTGTGGCGTGTGGTGTGGTGTATGGTGTGATGTGTGGTGTGGTGTATGGTGTGGTGTGGTGTATGGTGTGGTGTGTGGTGTGGTGTATGGTGTGGTGTGGTGTATGGTGTGTGGTGTGGTGTGGTGTATGGTGTGATGTGGTGTGGTGTGTGGTGTGGTGTGTGGTGTGGTGTGGTGTGGTGTGTGGTGTGGTGTGGTGTATGGTGTGGTGTGGTGTGGTGTATGGTGTGGTGTGTGGTGTGGTGTGGTGTGGTGTGTGGTGTGGTGTATGGTGTGGTGTGTGGTGTGGTGTGGTGTATGGTGTGGTGTGGTGTGGTGTATGGTGTGATGTGTGGTGTGGTGTATGGTGTGATGTGGTGTGGTGTGGTGTATGGTGTGATGTGTGGTGTGGTGTGACACTGTGATGCGGTGTGGTGTATGGTGTGGTGTGGTGTATGGTGTGTGGTGTGGTGTGGTGTATGGTGTGATGTGGTGTGGTGTATGGTGTGGTGTGTGGTGTGGTGTGGTGTGGTGTGTGGTGTGGTGTATGGTGTGGTGTGTGGTGTGGTGTGGTGTATGGTGTGGTGTGGTGTGGTGTATGGTGTGATGTGTGGTGTGGTGTATGGTGTGATGTGGTGTGGTGTGGTGTATGGTGTGATGTGTGGTGTGGTGTATGGTGTGATGTGGGTGTGGTGTGGTGTATGGTGTGATGTGTGGTGTGGTGTGACACTGTGATGCGGTGTGGTGTATGGTGTGGTGTGGTGTGGCACTGGCGTGGTGTGGTGTATGGTGTGACGCGGTGTGTGGTGTGATGTGGTGTGGTGTGACACTGTGATGTGGTGTGGTGTATGGTGTGGTGTGGTGTGGTGTGGTGTGACACTGGCGTGGTGTGGTGTGACACTGGCGTGGTGTGTGGTGTGGTGTGACACTGGCGTGGTGTGGTGTGTGGTGTGATGTGGTGTGGTGTGTGGTGTGATGTGGCGGTGGTGTGGTATATGGTGTGATGTGTGGTGTGATGCGGTGTGGTGTGGTGTATGGTGTGGTGTGATGTGGTGTGGTGGTGTGATGTGGTGTGGTGGTGTGGTGTGGTGTGGTGTATGTGTGGTGTGGTGTGGTGTATGTGTGGTGTGATGTGGTGTATGGTGGGTGGTGTGGTGTGTGTATGGTGTGATGTGGTGTGGTGTATGGTGTGATGTGGTGTGTATGTGTGATGTGATGTGGTGTATGGTGTGGTGGTGTGGTGTGGTGTATGGTGTGATGTGGTGTGGTGTATGGTGTGATGTGTGGTGTGTGGTGTGATGCGGTGTGGTGTGGTGTGACACTGGCGTGGTGTGGTGTGTGGTATGGTGTGGTGTGGTGTGACACTGGCGTGGTGTGGTGTATGGTGTGATGTGGTGTGGTGTATGGTGTGATGTGTGGTGTGGTGTATGGTGTGATGTGGTGTGGTGTATGGTGTGATGTGGTGTGGTGTATGGTGTGATGTGGTGTGGTGTATGTGTGATGTGGTGTGGTGTATGGTGTGACACGGTGTGGTGTATGGTGTATGGTGTGATGTGTGGTGTATGGTGTGATGTGTGGTGTATGGTGTGATGTGTGGTGTGGTGTGACACTGTGGCGTGGTGTGGTATATGGTGTATGGTGTGGCGTGGTGTGGTGTATGGTGTGATGTGGTGTGATGCGGTGTGGTGTATGGTGTGATGTGTGGTGTATGGTGTGATGTGTGGTGTGGTGTGACACTGTGGCGTGGTGTGGTGTATGGTGTGATGTGGTGTGGCACAGTGTGACAGGTCTTCAGTATTGGAGGGTGGGGGATGCCTAGCTGTGGGCAGAGGCGGGCTGCGCGGGGGGGGGGGGGGGGGGGGGGGCTTCGTTCCGGAGCCTGCCTTTTGCACTTAGAAAAGCCATTCCGAGGTGGCCCTACTGGGCTCAAAGCTCAGATTTGTCCCCAGGCGGGAGCATCGTGGCTTTGGTAGCTGCTGCCGTGCAGGGAAGAGGATGTCAGGGCCTCAGAACTGCGTGAGATTGCCCCGTGTTCAAACCAGCAGCAAATGGAGTTTAAAACATACATGAGACTTGGTGGGCCTGTCAGAACCAGTGTACTGACACCTGGTTTGCGACTTTCTGACCTAACTACCACATTAGCACCTTCGCTTGACAGGCCTGAGACTGGCCTGTGGTGAAGGTGTTTTTTTTTTTTTTTTTTTGGTCAGTCGTGCGGCCTGAACTCTGGGCCTGGGCGCTGTCCCTCAGCTCTTCAGCTCAAGGCTAGCGCTCTACCACCTGAGCCACAGCACCACTTCTGGCTTTTTTCTTTTTGCTTATGTGGTGCTGAGGAATCGAACCCAGGGTCTCATGCATGCAAGGCCAGCGCTCTACCACTGAGCCACCTTCCCAGCCCTGTGGTGAAGGTTATACTGAAGAATCGCAGCAGAGTTAGGTGGGTAGAGCCAGCCTCCCTCCCACAGGCCAGAGCTTTGTGGATTACTCTATGTGCCGATGCCTGACCATAAAAGGGCAGTGTGGAGTGGTAGTGCACGCCTGTCACCCAGCCGCTCAGCACAGGTGGAGGTGGCGGGACTGTGGTTCAGGCTGGCCCAGGTGAACAGAAGAAC